>NW_020649082.1:1127568-1162096 GCF_003573695.1 Papaver somniferum
GTTAAAGATGAGTTTATCTTGTTTACAATTTAGTCTCAGAAATCAACTTCCGACTTATGACAAAGAGTGTAGACTTTTTTGAGTTAACGTATAAAAAATTTAACATTTTTATGAACTCTTTATTTTTGTATTGGCTTTGTCTTTCAATTTGATTCAAATAGATGAATTTTGTTACAATTTGGATTAGTTTTGGCCGGACTTTCATCCTTCTTATATTGTGAAATTTGGCTTCCTTCATATTTTCTTGAATCAACGTACACAGAAATGCAATTTTTACTAGACGTACTGCCTTAGAACATATTTATTGTGATTACAATACATTTTTCAAACTTTTTCTGTTAAAGATGAGTTTAACTAGTTTACAATTTAGTCTCAGAAATCGATTTCCGACTTATAACGAAGATTGTAGACTTTTTTGAGTTAACAGTATAAAAAATTCAACATTTTTATGAACTCTTTATTTTTTTCTTGGCTTTGTCTTTCAATTTGATTCAAATAGCTGAAATTTTTTAGAATTTGGATTAGTTGTGGCTGGTCTTTCATCCTTCTTATATTGTGAAATTTGACTTCTTTCATATTTTCTTGAATCAACGTACACAGAAATGAAATTTTTACTAGACGAAATGGCTTAGAACATATTTATTGTGATTACAATACATTTTTCAAAATTTTTCTGTTAAAGATGAGTTTATCTTGTTTACAATATAGTCTCAGAAATCAACTTCCGACTTATATCAAAGAGTGTAGACTTTTTTGAGTTAATGTATAAAAAATTCAACATTTTTATGAACTCTTTATTTTTGTATTGGCTTTGTCTTTCAATTTGAGTCAAATAGATGAATTTTGTTTCAATTTGGATAGGTTCTGGCTGGTCTTTCATCCTTCTTATATTGTGAAATTTGGCTTCCTTCATATTTTCTTGAGTCAACGTACACAGAAATGCAATTTTTACTAGACGTACTGCCTTAGAACATATTTATTGTGATTACAAAACATTTTTCAAAATTTTTCTGTTACAGATGAGTTTATCTTGTTTACAATTTAGTCTCAGAAATCAACTTCCGACTTATAACAAAGAGTGTAGACTTTTTTGAGTTAACGTATAAAAAATTCAACATTTTTATGAACTCTTTATTTTTGTATTGGCTTTGTCTTTCAATTTGATTCAAATAGATGAATTTGTTACAATTTGGATTAGTTATGGCTGGTCTTTCATCCTTCTTATATTGTGAAATTTGACTTCTTTCATATTTTCTTGAATCAACGTGCACAGAAATGCAATATTTACTAGACGTAATGGCTTAGAACATATTTATTGTGATTACAATACATTTTTCAAACTTTTTCTGTTAAAGATGAGTTTAACTAGTTTACAATTTAGTCTCAGAAATCGACTTCCGACTTATAACGAAGATTGTAGACTTTTTTGAGTTAACAGTATAAAAAATTCAACATTTTTATGAACTCTTTATTTATGTCTTGGCTTTGTCTTTCAATTTGATTCAAATAGATGAAATTTGTTAGAATTTGGATTAGTTGTGGCTGGTCTTTCATCCTTCTTATATTGTGAAATTTCACTTCCTTCATATTATCTTGAATCAACGTACACAGAAATGCAATTTTTACTAGAGGTAATGGCTTAGAACATATTTATTGTGATTACAATACATTTTTCAAACTTTTTCTGTTAAAGATGAGTTTAACTAGTTTACAATTTAGTCTTAGAAATCGACTTCCGACTTATAACGAAGATTGTAGACTTTTTTGAGTTAACAGTATAAAAAAATCAACATTTTTATGAACTCTTTATTTTTGTCTTGGCTTTGTCTTTCAATTTGATTCAAATAGATGAAATTTGTTAGAATTTGGATTAGTTCTGGCTAATCTTTTATCCTTCTTATTTGTGAAATTTGACTTCCTTCATATTTTCTTGAATCAACGTACACAGAAATGCAATTTTTACTAGACGTAATGGCTTAGAACATATTTATTGTGATTACAATACATTTTTCAAACTTTTTCTGTTACAGATGAGTTTATCTTGTTTACAATTTAGTCTCAGAAATCGACTTCCGACTTATAACGAAGATTGTAGACTTTTTTGAGTTAACAGTATAAAAAATTCAACATTTTTATGAACTCTTTATTTATGTCTTGGCTTTGTCTTTCAATTTGATTCAAATAGATGAAATTTGTTAGAATTTGGATTAGTTGTGGCTGGTCTTTCATCCTTCTTATATTGTGAAATTTCACTTCCTTCATATTATCTTGAATCAACGTACACAGAAATGCAATTTTTACTAGAGGTAATGGCTTAGAACATATTTATTGTGATTACAATACATTTTTCAAACTTTTTCTGTTAAAGATGAGTTTAACTAGTTTACAATTTAGTCTTAGAAATCGACTTCCGACTTATAACGAAGATTGTAGACTTTTTTGAGTTAACAGTATAAAAAAATCAACATTTTTATGAACTCTTTATTTTTGTCTTGGCTTTGTCTTTCAATTTGATTCAAATAGATGAAATTTGTTAGAATTTGGATTAGTTCTGGCTGGTCTTTCATCCTTCTTATTTGTGAAATTTGACTTCCTTCATATTTTCTTGAATCAACGTACACAGAAATACAATTTTTACTAGACGTAATGGCTTAGAACATATTTATTGTGATTACAATACATTTTTCAAAAATTTTCTGTTAAAGATGAGTTTATCTTGTTTACAATTTAGTCTCAGAAATCAACTTCCGACTTATAACAAAGAGTGTAGACTTTTTTGAGTTAACGTATAAAAAATTCAACATTTTTATGAACTCTTTATTTTTGTATTGGCTTTGTCTTTCAATTTGATTCAAATAGATGAATTTTGTTACAATTTGGATTAGTTTTGGCTGGACTTTCATCCTTCTTATATTGTGAAATTTGGCTTCCTTCATATTTTCTTGAATCAACGTACACAGAAATGCAATTTTTACTAGACGTACTGCCTTAGAACATATTTATTGTGATTACAATACATTTTTCAAACTTTTTCTGTTAAAGATGAGTTTAACTAGTTTACAATTTAGTCCCAGAAATCGACTTCCGACTTATAACGAAGATTGTAGACTTTTTTGAGTTAACGTATAAAAAATTCAACATTTTTATGAACTTTTTATTTTTGTCTTGGCTTTGTCTTTCAATTTGATTCAAATAGATGAAATTTGTTAGAATTTGGATTAGTTGTGGCTGGTCTTTCATCCTTCTTATATTGTGAAATTTGACTTCCTTCATATTTTCTTGAATCAACGTACACAGAAATGCAATTTTTACTAGACGTAATGGCTTAGAACATATTTATTGTGATTACAATACATTTTTCAGACTTTTTCTGTTAAAGATGAGTTTAACTAGTTTACAATTTAGTCTCAGAAATCGACTTCCGACTTATAACGAAGATTGTAGACTTTTTTGAGTTAACAGTATAAAAAAATCAACATTTTTATGAACTCTTTATTTTTGTCTTGGCTTTGTCTTTCAATTTGATTCAAATAGATGAAATTTGTTAGAATTTGGATTAGTTCTGGCTGGTCTTTCATCCTTCTTATTTGTGAAATTTGACTTCCTTCATATTTTCTTGAATCAACGTACGCAGAAATACAATTTTTACTAGACGTAATGGCTTAGAACATATTTATTGTGATTACAATACATTTTTCAAAATTTTTCTGTTAAAGATGAGTTTATCTTGTTTACAATTTAGTCTCAGAAATCAACTTCCGACTTATAACAAAGAGTTTAGACTTTTTGAGTTAACGTATAAAAAATTCAACATTTTTATGAACTCTTTATTTTTGTATTGGCTTTGTCTTTCAATTTGATTCAAATAGATGAATTTTGTTACAATTTGGATTAGTTTTGGCTGGACTTTCATCCTTCTGATATTGTGAAATTTGGCTTCCTTCATATTTTCTTGAATCAACGTACACAGAAATGCAATTTTTACTAGACGTACTGCCTTAGAACATATTTATTGTGATTACAATACATTTTTCAAACTTTTTCTGTTAAAGATGAGTTTAACTAGTTTACAATTTAGTCTCAGAAATCGACTTCCGACTTATAACGAAGATTGTAGACTTTTTTGAGTTAACAATATAAAAAATTCAACATTTTTATGAACTCTTTATTTTTTTCTTGGCTTTGTCTTTCAATTTGATTCAAATAGATGAAATTTGAAGAATTTGGATTAGTTGTGGCTGGTCTTTCATCCTTCTTATATTGTGAAATTTGACTTCCTTCATATTTTCTTGAATCAACGTACACAGAAATGCAATTTTTACTAGACGTAATGGCTTAGAACATATTTATTGTGATTACAATACATTTTTCAAAAATTTTCTGTTAAAGATGAGTTTATCTTATTTACAATTTAGTCTCAGAAATCAACTTCCGACTTATATCAAAGAGTGTAGACTTTTTTGAGATAATGTATAAAAAATTCAACATTTTTATGAACTCTTTATTTTTGTATTGGCTTTGTCTTTCAATTTATTCAAATAGATGAATTTTATTTCAATTTGGATTAGTTCTGGCTGGTCTTTCATCCTTCTTATATTGTGAAATTTGGCTTCCTTCATATTTTCTTGAGTCAACGTACACAGAAATGCAATTTTTACTAGATGTACTGCATTAGAACATATTTATTGTGATTATAATACCTTTTTCAAACTTTTTCTGTTAAAGATGAGTTTAACTAGTTTACAATTTAATCTCAGAAATCGACTTCCGACTTATAACGAAGAGTGTATACTTTTTTGAGTTAACAATATACAAAAATCAACATTTTTATGAACTCTTTATTTTTTTCTTGGCTTTGTCTTTCAATTTGATTCAAATAGATGAAATTTGTTAGAATTTGGATTAGTTTTGGCTGGACTTTCATCCTTCTTATATTGTGAAATTTGACTTCCTTCATATTTTCTTGAATCAACGTACACAGAAATGCAATTTTTACCAGATGTAATGGCTTAGAACATATTTATTGTGATTACAATACATTTTTCAAAATTTTTCTTTTAAAAATGAGTTTATCTTGTTTACAATTTAGTCTCAGAAATCAACTTCCGACTTATAACAAAGAGTGTAGACTTTTTTGAGTTAGCGTATAAAAAATTCAACATTTTTATGAACTCTTTTTTTTTGTGTTGGCTTTGTCTTTCTATTTGATTCAAGATAGATGAAATTTGTTAGGATTTGGATTAGTTCTGGCTGGTCTTTCATCCTTCTTATATTGTAAAATTTGGCTTCCTTCATATTTTCTTGAATCAACATACATAGAAATGCAATTTTTACTAGACGTACTGCCTTAGAACATATTTATTGTGATTACAATACATTTTTCAAACTTTTTCTGTTAAAGATGAGTTTAACTAGTTTACAATTTAGTCTCAGAAATCGACTTCCGACTTATAACGAAGATTGTAGACTTTTATGAGTTAACAGTATAAAAAATTCAACATTTTTATGAACTCTTTATTTTTGACTTGGCTTTGTCTTTCAATTTGATTCAAATAGATGAAATTTGTTAGAATTTGGATTAGTTCTGGCTGGTCTTTGATCCTTCTTATATTGTGAAATTTGACTTCCTTCATGTTTTATTGAATCAGCGTACACAGAAATGCAATTTTTACTAGACGTAATGGCTTAGAACATATTTATTGTGATTACAATACATTTTTCAAAAATTTTCTGTTAAAGATGAGTTTATCTTGTTTACAATTTAGTCTCAGAAATCAACTTCCGACTTATATCAAAGAGTGTAGACTTTTTTGAGTTAACGTATAAAAAATTCAACATTTTTATGAACTCTTTATTTTTGTATTGTCTTTGTCTTTCAATTTGATTCAAATAGATGAATTTTGTTTCAATTTGGATTAGTTCTGGCTGGTCTTTCATCTTTCTTATATTGTGAAATTTGGCTTCCTTCATATTTTCTTGAGTCAACGTACACAGAAATGCAAATTTTACTAGACGTACTGCCTTAGAACATATTTATTGTGATTACAATACATTTTTCAAACTTTTTCTGTTAAAGATGAGTTTAACTAGTATACAATTTAGTCTCAGAAATCGACTTCCGACTTATAACGAAGAGTGTAGACTTTTTTGAGTTAACAGTATAAAAAAATCAACATTTTTATGAACTCTTTATTTTTGTCTTGGCTTTGTCTTTCAATTTGATTCAAATAGATGAAATTTGTTAGAATTTGGATTAGTTCTGGCTGGTCTTTCATCCTTCTTATATTGTGAAATTTGACTTCCTTCATATTTTCTTGAATCAACGTACACAGAAATGCAATTTTTACTAGACGTAATGGCTTAGAACATATTTATTGTGATTACAATACATTTTTCAAACTTTTTCTGTTAAAGATGAGTTTAACTAGTTTACAATTTAGTCTCAGAAATCGACTTCCGACTTATAACGAAGATTGTAGACTTTTTTGAGTTAACGTATAAAAAATTCAACATTTTTATGAACTTTTTATTTTTGTCTTGGCTTTGTCTTTCAATTTGATTCAAATAGATGAAATTTGTTAGAATTTGGATTAGTTGTGGCTGGTCTTTCATCCTTCTTATATTGTGAAATTTGACTTCCTTCATATTTTCTTGAATCAACGTACACAGAAATGCAATTTTTACTAGACGTAATGGCTTAGAACATATTTATTGTGATTACAATACATTTTTCAGACTTTTTCTGTTAAAGATGAGTTTAACTAGTTTACAATTTAGTCTCAGAAATCGACTTCCGACTTATAACGAAGATTGTAGACTTTTTTGAGTTAACAGTATAAAAAAATCAACATTTTTATGAACTCTTTATTTTTGTCTTGGCTTTGTCTTTCAATTTGATTCAAATAGATGAAATTTGTTAGAATTTGGATTAGTTCTGGCTGGTCTTTCATCCTTCTTATTTGTGAAATTTGACTTCCTTCATATTTTCTTGAATCAACGTACACAGAAATACAATTTTTACTAGACGTAATGGCTTAGAACATATTTATTGTGATTACAATACATTTTTCAAAAATTTTCTGTTAAAGATGAGTTTATCTTGTTTACAATTTAGTCTCAGAAATCAACTTCCGACTTATAACAAAGAGTGTAGACTTTTTTGAGTTAACGTATAAAAAATTCAACATTTTTATGAACTCTTTATTTTTGTATTGGCTTTGTCTTTCAATTTGATTCAAATAGATGAATTTTGTTACAATTTGGATTAGTTTTGGCTGGACTTTCATCCTTCTGATATTGTGAAATTTGGCTTCCTTCATATTTTCTTGAATCAACGTACACAGAAATGCAATTTTTACTAGACGTACTGCCTTAGAACATATTTATTGTGATTACAATACATTTTTCAAACTTTTTCTGTTAAAGATGAGTTTAACTAGTTTACAATTTAGTCTCAGAAATCGACTTCCGACTTATAACGAAGATTGTAGACTTTTTTGAGTTAACAATATAAAAAATTCAACATTTTTATGAACTCTTTATTTTTTTCTTGGCTTTGTCTTTCAATTTGATTCAAATAGATGAAATTTGAAGAATTTGGATTAGTTGTGGCTGGTCTTTCATCCTTCTTATATTGTGAAATTTGACTTCCTTCATATTTTCTTGAATCAACGTACACAGAAATGCAATTTTTACTAGACGTAATGGCTTAGAACATATTTATTGTGATTACAATACATTTTTCAAAAATTTTCTGTTAAAGATGAGTTTATCTTATTTACAATTTAGTCTCAGAAATCAACTTCCGACTTATATCAAAGAGTGTAGACTTTTTTGAGATAATGTATAAAAAATTCAACATTTTTATGAACTCTTTATTTTTGTATTGGCTTTGTCTTTCAATTTATTCAAATAGATGAATTTTATTTCAATTTGGATTAGTTCTGGCTGGTCTTTCATCCTTCTTATATTGTGAAATTTGGCTTCCTTCATATTTTCTTGAGTCAACGTACACAGAAATGCAATTTTTACTAGACGTAATGGCTTAGAACATATTTATTGTGATTATAATACATTTTTCAAACTTTTTCTGTTAAAGATGAGTTTAACTAGTTTACAATTTAGTCTCAGAAATCGACTTCCGACTTATAACGAAGAGTGTATACTTTTTTGAGTTAACAATATACAAAAATCAACATTTTTATGAACTCTTTATTTTTTTCTTGGCTTTGTCTTTCAATTTGATTCAAATAGATGAAATTTGTTAGAATTTGGATTAGTTTTGGCTGGACTTTCATCCTTCTTATATTGTGAAATTTGACTTCCTTCATATTTTCTTGAATCAACGTACACAGAAATGCAATTTTTACCAGATGTAATGGCTTAGAACATATTTATTGTGATTACAATACATTTTTCAAAATTTTTCTTTTAAAAATGAGTTTATCTTGTTTACAATTTAGTCTCAGAAATCAACTTCCGACTTATAACAAAGAGTGTAGACTTTTTTGAGTTAGCGTATAAAAAATTCAACATTTTTATGAACTCTTTTTTTTTGTGTTGGCTTTGTCTTTCTATTTGATTCAAGATAGATGAAATTTGTTAGGATTTGGATTAGTTCTGGCTGGTCTTTCATCCTTCTTATATTGTAAAATTTGGCTTCCTTCATATTTTCTTGAATCAACATACATAGAAATGCAATTTTTACTAGACGTACTGCCTTAGAACATATTTATTGTGATTACAATACATTTTTCAAACTTTTTCTGTTAAAGATGAGTTTAACTAGTTTACAATTTAGTCTCAGAAATCGACTTCCGACTTATAACGAAGATTGTAGACTTTTATGAGTTAACAGTATAAAAAATTCAACATTTTTATGAACTCTTTATTTTTGACTTGGCTTTGTCTTTCAATTTGATTCAAATAGATGAAATTTGTTAGAATTTGGATTAGTTCTGGCTGGTCTTTGATCCTTCTTATATTGTGAAATTTGACTTCCTTCATGTTTTATTGAATCAACGTACACAGAAATGCAATTTTTACTAGACGTAGTGGCTTAGAACATATTTATTGTGATGACAATACATTTTTCAAAAATTTTCTGTTAAAGATGAGTTTATCTTGTTTACAATTTAGTCTCAGAAATCAACTTCCGACTTATAACAAAGAGTGTAGACTTTTTTGAGTTAACGTATAAAAAATTCAACATTTTTATGAACTCTTTATTTTTGTATTGGCTTTGTCTTTCAATTTGATTCAAATAGATGAATTTTGTTACAATTTGGATTAGTTTTGGCCGGACTTTCATCCTTCTGATATTGTGAAATTTGGCTTCCTTCATATTTTCTTGAATCAACGTACACAGAAATGCAATTTTTACTAGACGTACTGCCTTAGAACATATTTATTGTGATTACAATACATTTTTCAAACCTTTTCTGTTAAAGATGAGTTTAACTAGTTTACAATTTAGTCTCAGAAATCGACTTCCGACTTATAACGAAGATTGTAGACTTTTTTGAGTTAACAGTATAAAAAATTCAACATTTTTATGAACTCTTTATTTTTTTCTTGGCTTTGTCTTTCAATTTGATTCAAATAGATGAAATTTGTTAGAATTTGGATTAGTTGTGGCTGGTCTTTCATCCTTCTTATATTGTGAAATTTGACTTCCTTCATATTTTCTTGAATCAACGTACACAGAAATGCAATTTTTACTAGACGTAATGGCTTAAAACATATTTATTGTGATTACAATAAATTTTTCAAAATTTTTCTGTTAAAGATGAGTTTATCTTGTTTACAATTTAGTCTCAGAAATCAACTTCCGACTTATATCAAAGAGTCTAGACTTTTTTGAGTTAATGTATAAAAAATTCAACATTTTTATGAACTCTTTATTTTTGTATTGGCTTTGTCTTTCAATTTGATTCAAATAGATGAATTTTGTTTCAATTTGGATTAGTTCTGGCTGGTCTTTCATCCTTCTTATATTGTGAAATTTGGCTTCCTTCATATTTTCTTGAATCAACGTACACAGAAATGCAATTTTTACTAGACGTAATGGCTTAGAACATATTTATTGTGATTACAATACATTTTTCAAAATTTTTCTGTTAAAGATGAGTTTATCTTGTTTACAATTTAGTCTCAGAAATCAACTTCCGACTTATGACAAAGAGTGTAGACTTTTTTGAGTTACCGTATAAAAAATTTAACATTTTTATGAACTCTTTATTTTTGTATTGGCTTTGTCTTTCAATTTGATTCAAATAGATGAATTTTGTTACAATTTGGATTAGTTTTGGCCGGACTTTCATCCTTCTTATATTGTGAAATTTGGCTTCCTTCATATTTTCTTGAATCAACGTACACAGAAATGCAATTTTTACTAGACGTACTGCCTTAGAACATATTTATTGTGATTACAATACATTTTTCAAACTTTTTCTGTTAAAGATGAGTTTAACTAGTTTACAATTTAGTCTCAGAAATCGACTTCCGACTTATAACGAAGATTGTAGACTTTTTTGAGTTAACAGTATAAAAAATTCAACATTTTTATGAACTCTTTATTTTTTTCTTGGCTTTGTCTTTCAATTTGATTCAAATAGATGAAATTTGTTAGAATTTGGATTAGTTGTGGCTGGTCTTTCATCCTTCTTATATTGTGAAATTTGACTTCCTTCATATTTTCTTGAATCAATGTACACAGAAATGCAATTTTTACTAGACGTAATGGCTTAGAACATATTTATTGTGATTACAATACATTTTTCAAAAATTTTCTGTTAAAGATGAGTTTATCTTGTTTACAATTTAGTCTCAGAAATCGACTTCCGACTTATAACGAAGATTGTAGACTTTTTTGAGTTAACGTATAAAAAATTCAACATTTTTATGAACTTTTTATTTTTGTCTTGGCTTTGTCTTTCAATTTGATTCAAATAGATGAAATTTGTTAGAATTTGGATTAGTTGTGGCTGGTCTTTCATCCTTCTTATATTGTGAAATTTGACTTCCTTCATATTTTCTTGAATCAACGTACACAGAAATGCAATTTTTACTAGACGTAATGGCTTAGAACATCTTTATTGTGATTACAATACATTTTTCAAAATTTTTCTGTTAAAGATGAGTTTATCTTGTTTACAATTTAGTCTCAGAAATCAACTTCCGACTTATATCAAAGGGTGTAGACTTTTTTGAGTTAATGTATAAAAAATTCAACATTTTTATGAACTCTTTATTTTTGTATTGGCTTTGTCTTTCAATTTGATTCAAATAGATGAATTTTGTTTCAATTTGGATTAGTTCTGGCTGGTCTTTCATCCTTCTTATATTGTGAAATTTGGCTTCCTTCATATTTTCTTGAGTCAACGTACACAGAAATGCAATTTTTACTAGACGTACTGCCTTAGAACATATTTATTGTGATTATAATACATTTTTCAAACTTTTTCTGTTAAAGATGAGTTTAACTAGTTTACAATTTAGTCTCAGAAATCGACTTCCGACTTATAACGAAGAGTGTATACTTTTTTGAGTTAACAGTATACAAAAATCAACATTTTTATGAACTCTTTATTTTTTTCTTGGCTTTGTCTTTCAATTTGATTCAAATAGATGAAATTTGTTAGAATTTGGATTAGTTCTGGCTGGACTTTCATCCTTCTTATATTGTGAAATTTGACTTCCTTCATATTTTCTTGAATCAACGTACACAGAAATGCAATTTTTACCAGATGTAATGGCTTAGAACATATTTATTGTGATTACAATACATTCTTCAAAAAATTTCTGTTAAAGATGAGTTTATCTTGTTTACAATTTAGTCTCAGAAATCAACTTCCGACTTATAACGAAGAGTGTAGACTTTTTTGAGTTAACAGTATAAAAAAATCAACATTTTTATGAACTCTTTATTTTTGTCTTGGCTTTGTCTTTCAATTTGATTCAAATAGATGAAATTTGTTAGAATTTGGATTAGTTCTGCTTGGTCTTTCATCCTTCATCTATTGTGAAATTTGACTTCCTTCATATATTCTTGAAACAACATACATAGAAATGCAATTTTTACTAGACGTACTGCCTTAGAACATATTTATTGTGATTACAATACATTTATCAAAGTTTTTCTGTTAAAGATGAGTTTAACTAGTTTACAATTTAGTCTCAGAAATCGACTTCCGACTTATAACGAAGAGTGTAGACTTTTTTGAGTTAACAGTATAAAAAAATCAACATTTTTATGAACTCTTTATTTTTGTCTTGGCTTTGTCTTTCAATTTGATTCAAATAGATGAAATTTGTTAGAATTTGGATTAGTTCTGGCTGGTCTTTCATCCTTCTTATATTGTGAAATTTGACTTCCTTCATGTTTTATTGAATCAACGTACACAGTAATGCAATTTTTACTAGACGTAATGGCTTAGAACATATTTATTGTGATTACAATACATTTTTCAAAAATTTTCTGTTAAAGATGAGTTTATCTTGTTTACAATTTAGTCTCAGAAATCAACTTCCGACTTATATCAAAGAGTGTAGACTTTTTTGAGTTAATGTATAAAAAATTCAACATTTTTATGAACTCTTTATTTTTGTATTGGCTTTGTCTTTCAATTTGATTCAAATAAATGAATTTTGTTTCAATTTGGATTAGTTCTGGCTGGTCTTTCATCCTTCTTATATTGTGAAATTTGGCTTCCTTCATATTTTCTTGAGTCAACGTACACAGAAATGCAATTTTTACTAGACGTACTGCCTTAGAACATATTTATTGTGATTATAATACATTTTTCAAACTTTTTCTGTTAAAGATGAGTTTAACTAGTTTACAATTTAGTCTCAGAAATCGACTTCCGACTTATAACGAAGAGTGTATATTTTTTTTAGTTAACAGTATACAAAAATCAACATTTTTATGAACTCTTTATTTTTTTCTTGGCTTTGTCTTTCAATTTGATTCAAATAGATGAAATTTGTTAGAATTTGGATTAGTTATTGCTGGACTTTCATCCTTCTTATATTGGGAAATTTGACTTCCTTCATATTTTCTTGAATCAACGTACACAGAAATGCAATTTTTACCAGATGTAATGGCTTAGAACATATTTATTGTGATTATAATACATTCTTCAAAAAATTTCTGTTAAAGATGAGTTTAT
The DNA here is from genome assembly GCF_003573695.1 of Papaver somniferum. Taxonomy (NCBI): domain Eukaryota; kingdom Viridiplantae; phylum Streptophyta; class Magnoliopsida; order Ranunculales; family Papaveraceae; genus Papaver; species Papaver somniferum. The sequence continues at coordinate 1,140,741 of NW_020649082.1, forward strand.
CTTGTTTACAATTTAGTCTCAGAAATCAACTTCCGACTTATAACGAAGAGTGTAGACTTTTTTGAGTTAACAGTATAAAAAAATCAACATTTTTATGAACTCTTTATTTTTGTCTTGGCTTTGTCTTTCAATTTGATTCAAATAGATGAAATTTGTTAGAATTTGGATTAGTTCTGCTTGGTCTTTCATCCTTCTTCTATTGTGAAATTTGACTTCCTTCATATATTCTTGAAACAACATACATAGAAATGCAATTTTTACTAGACGTACTGCCTTAGAACATATTTATTGTGATTACAATACATTTATCAAAGTTTTTCTGTTAAAGATGAGTTTAACTAGTTTACAATTTAGTCTCAGAAATCGACTTCCGACTTATAACGAAGAGTGTAGACTTTTTTGAGTTAACAGTATAAAAAAATCAACATTTTTATGAACTCTTTATTTTTGTCTTGGCTTTGTCTTTCAATTTGATTCAAATAGATGAAATTTGTTAGAATTTGGATTAGTTCTGGCTGGTCTTTCCTCCTTATATTGTGAAATTTGACTTCCTTCATGTTTTATTGAATCAACGTACACAGAAATGCAATTTTTACTAGACGTAATGGCTTAGAACATATTTATTGTGATGACAATACATTTTTCAATAATTTTCTGTTAAAGATGAGTTTATCTTGTTTACAATTTAGTCTCAGAAATCAACTTCCGACTTATAACAAAGAGTGTAGACTTTTTTGAGTTAACATATAAAAAATTCAACATTTTTATGAACTCTTTATTTTTGTATTGGCTTTGTCTTTCAATTTGATTCAAATAGATGAATTTTGTTACAATTTGGATTAGTTCTGGCTGGTCTTTCATCCTTCTTCTATTGTGAAATTTGGCTTCCTTCATATTTTCTTGAATTAACGTACATAGAAATGCAATTTTTACTAGACGTAATTCCTTAGAACATATAATTTGTGATTAAAATACAATTTTCAAAATTTTTCTGTTAAAGATGAATTTATCTAGTTTACAATTTAGTCTCAGAAATCAATTTTCGACTTATACCGAAGTTTGTAGACTTTTTTGAGTTAACGTATATAAGATTCAACATTTTTATGAACTCTTTCTTTTTGTGTTGGCTTTGTCTTTCTATTTGATTCAAGATAGATGAAATTTGTTAGTATTTGTATTAGTTCTGCTTGGTCTTTCATCCTTCTTCTATTGTGAAATTTGACTTCCTTCATATATTTTTGAATCAATGTACATAGAAATGCAATTTTTACTAGACGTACTGCCTTAGAACATATTTATTGTGATTACAATACATTTTTCAAACTTTTTCTGTTAAAGATGAGTTTAACTAGTTTACAATTTAGTCTCAGAAATCGACTTCCGACTTATAACGAAAAGTGTAGACTTTTTTGAGTTAACAGTATAAAAAATTCAACATTTTTATGAACTCTTTATTTTTGTCTTGGCTTTGTCTTTCAATTTGATTCAAATAGATGAATTTTGTTTCAATTTGGATTAGTTCTGGCTGGTCTTTCATCCTTCTTATATTGTGAAATTTGGCTTCCTTCATATCTTCTTGAATCAACGTACACAAAAATGCAATTTTTACTAGACGTACTGCCTTAGAACATATTTATTGTGATTACAATACATTTTTCAAACTTTTTCTATTAAAGATGAGTTTAACTAGTTTACAATTTAGTCTCAGAAATCGACTTCCGACTTATAACGAAGATTGTAGACTTTTATGAGTTAACAGTATAAAAAATTCAACATTTTTATGAACTCTTTATTTTTGACTTGGCTTTGTCTTTCAATTTGATTCAATTAGATGAAATTTGTTAGAATTTGGATTAGTTCTGGCTGGTCTTTGATCCTTCTTATATTGTGAAATTTGACTTCCTTCATGTTTTATTGAATCAACGTACACAGAAATGCAATTTTTACTAGACGTAGTGGCTTAGAACATATTTATTGTGATGACAATACATTTTTCAAAAATTTTCTGTTAAAGATGAGTTTATCTTGTTTACAATTTAGTCTCAGAAATCAACTTCCGACTTATAACAAAGAGTGTAGACTTTTTTGAGTTAACGTATAAAAAATTCAACATTTTTATGAACTCTTTATTTTTTTGTATTGGCTTTGTCTTTCAATTTGATTCAAATAAATGAATTTTGTTATAATTTGGATTAGTTCTGGCTGGTCTTTCATCCTTCTTCTATTGTGAAATTTGGCTTCCTTCATATTTTCTTGAATTAACGTACATAGAAATGCAATTTTTACTAGACGTACTGCCTTAGAACATATTTATTGTGATTACAATAAATTTTTCAAACTTTTTCTGTTAAAGATGAGTTTAACTAGTTTACAATTTAGTTTCAGAAATCGACTTCCGACTTATAACGAAGATTGTAGACTTTTTTGAGTTAACAGTATAAAAAATTCAACATTTTTATGAACTCTTTATTTTTGTCTTGGCTTTGTCTTTCAATTTGATTCAAATAGATGAAATTTGTTAGAATTTGGATTAGTTCTGGCTGGTCTTTCATCCTTCTTATATTGTGAAATTTGACTTCCTTCATGTTTTATTGAATCAACGTACACAGAAATGCAATTTTTACTAGACGTAATGGCTTAGAACATATTTATTGTGATTACAATACATTTTTCAAAAATTTTCTGTTAAAGATGAGTTTATCTTGTTTACAATTTAGTCTCAGAAATCAACTTCCGACTTATATCAAAGAGTGTAGACTTTTTTGAGTTAATGTATAAAAAATTCAACATTTTTATGAACTCTTTATTTTTGTATTGGCTTTGTCTTTCAATTTGATTCAAATAGATGAATTTTGTTACAATTTGGATTAGTTTTGGCTGGACTTTCATCCTTCTTATATTGTGAAATTTGGCTTCCTTCATATTTTCTTGAATCAACGTACACAGAAATGCAATTTTTACTAGACGTACTGCCTTAGAACATATTTATTGTGATTACAATACATTTTTCAAACTTTTTCTGTTAAAGATGAGTTTAACTAGTTTACAATTTAGTCTCAGAAATCGACTTCCGACTTATAACGAAGAGTGTAGACTTTTTTGAGTTAACAGTATAAAAAAATCAACAATTTTATGAACTCTTTATTTTTGTCTTGGCTTTGTCTTTCAATTTGATTCAAATAGATGAAATTTGTTAGAATTTGGATTAGTTCTGGCTGGTCTTTCATCCTTCTTATTTGTGAAATTTGACTTCCTTCATATTTTCTTGAATCAACGTACACAGAAATACAATTTTTACTAGACGTAATGGCTTAGAACATATTTATTGTGATTACAATACATTTTTCAAAATTTTTCTGTTAAAGATGAGTTTATCTTGTTTACAATTTAGTCTCAGAAATCAACTTCCGACTTATAACAAAGAGTGTAGACTTTTTTGAGTTAACGTATAAAAAATTCAACATTTTTATGAACTCTTTATTTTTGTATTGGCTTTGTCTTTCAATTTGATTCAAATAGATGAATTTTATTACAATTTGGATTAGTTCTGGCTGGTCTTTCATCCTTCTTCTATATTGTGACATTTGGCTTCCTTCATATTTTCTTGAATCAACGTACACAGAAATGCAATTTTTACTAGACGTACTGCCTTAGAATATATTTATTGTGATTACAATACATTTTTCAAACTTTTTCTGTTAAAGATGAGTTTAACTAGTTTACAATTAAGTCTCAGAAATCGACTTCCGACTTATAACGAAGATTGTAGACTTTTTTGAGTTAACAATATAAAAAATTCAACATTTTTATGAACTCTTTATTTTTGTCTTGGCTTTGTCTTTCCATTTGATTCAAATAGATGAAATTTGTTAGAATTTGGATTAGTTATGGCTGGTCTTTCATCCTTCTTATATTGTGAAATTTGACCTCCTTCATATTTTCTTGAATCAACGTACACAGAAATGCAATTTTTACTAGACGTAATGGCTTAGTACATATTTATTGTGATTACAATACATTTTTCAAAAATTTTCTGTTAAAGATGAGTTTATCTTGTTTACAATTTAGTCTCAGAAATCATCTTCCGACTTATAACAAAGAGTGTAGACTTTTTTGAGTTAACGTATAAAAAATTCAACATTTTTATGAACTCTTTATTTTTGTATTGGCTTTGTCTTTCAATTTGATTCAAATAGATGAATTTTGTTACAATTTGGATTAGTTCTGGCTGGTCTTTCATCCTTCTTATATTGTGAAATTTGGCTTCCTTCATATTTTCTTGAATCAACGTACACAGAAATGCAATTTTTACTAGACGTACTGCCTTAGAACATATTTATTGTGATTACAATACATTTTCAAACTTTTTCTGTTAAAGATGAGTTTAACTAGTTTACAATTTAGTCTCAGAAATCGACTTCCGACTTATAACGAAGATTGTAGACTTTTTTGAGTTAACAGTATAAAAAATTCAACATTTTTATGAACTCTTTATTTTTGTCTTGGCTTTGTCTTTCAATTTGATTCAAATAGATGAAATTTGTTAGAATTTGGATTAGTTCTGGCTGGTTTTTCATCCTTCTTATATTGTGAAATTTGACTTCCTTCATTTTTTCTTGAATCAACGTACACAGAAATGCAATTTTTACTAGACGTAATGGCTTAGAACATATTTATTGTGATTACAATACATTTTTCAAAATTTATCTGTTAAAGATGACTTTATCTTGTTTACAATTTAGTCTCAGAAATCAACTTCCGACTTATAACAAAGAGTGTAGACTTTTTTGAGTTAACGTATATAAAATTCAACATTTTTATGAACTCTTTCTTTTTGTGTTGGATTTGTCTTTCTATTTGATTTAAGATAGATGAATTCTGTTAAAATTTGGATTAGTTCTGCTTGGTCTTTCATCCTTCTTCTATTGTGAAATTTGGCTTCCTTCATATTTTCTTGAATCAACGTACATAGAAATGCAATTTTTACTAGACGTACTGCCTTAGAACATATTTATTGTGATTACAATACATTTTTCAAACTTTTTCTGTTAAAGATGAGTTTAACTAGTTTACAATTTAGTCTCAGAAATCGAGTTCCGACTTATAACGAAGATTGTAGACTTTTTTGAGTTAACAGTATAAACAATTCAACATTTTTATGAACTCTTTATTTTTGTCTTGGCTTTGTCTTTCAATTTGATTCAAATAGATGAAATTTGTTAGAATTTGGATTAGTTCTGGCTGGTCTTTCATCCTTCTTATATTGTGAAATTTGACTTCCTTCATATTTTCTTGAATCAACGTACATAGAAATGCAATTTTTACTAGACGTAATGCCTTAGAACATATTAATTGTGAATACAATACATTTTTCAAACTTTTTCTGTTAAAGATGAGTTTATCTAGTTTACAATTTAGTCTCAGAAATCAACTTTCGACTTATAACGAAGAGTGTAGACCTTTTTGAGTTAACGTATATAAAATTCAACATTTTTATGAACTCTTTCTTTTTTTGTTGGCTTTGTCTTTCTATTTGATTCAAGATAGATGAAATTTGTTAGGATTTGGATTAGTTCTGCATGGTCTTTCATCCTTCTTCTATTGTGAAATTTGACTTCCTTCATATTTTCTTGAATCAACGTACATAGAAATACAATTTTTACTAGACGTATTGCCTTAGAACATATTAATTGTAATTAAAATACATATCTCAAACTTTTTCTGTTAAAGATGAGTTTATCTAGTTTACAATTTAGTCTCAGAAATCAATTTCCGACTTATAACGAAATGTGTCAACTTTTTTGGGTTAACGTATATAAAATTCAACATTTTTATGAACTCTTTCTTTTTGTGTTGGCTTTGTCTTTCTATTTGATTCAAGATAGATGAAATTTGTTAGGATTTGGATTAGTTCTGCAAGGTCTTTTATACTTCTTCTATTGTGAAATTTTACGTCCTTCATATTTTGTTGAATCAACGTACATAGAAATGCAATTATTACTAGACGTATTGCCTTAAAACATATTAATTGTAATTACAATACATTTTTCAAACTTTTTCTGTTAAAGATGAGTTTAACTAGTTTACAATTTAGTCTCGGAAATCAATTTTCGACTTATAACGAAATGTGTAGACTTTTTTGAGTTAACGTATATAAAATTCAACATTTTTATGAACTCTTTCTTTTTGTGTTGGCTTTGTCTTTCTATTTGATTCAATTTTTTTTTGCTAGGTCAAAAAGGTTTATTAAGCAAAAAAACGTAATTACAAGAATTACAAATTTGGAGCACACTTCTCCATACCCCCATAAACCAAAGGGGACTAAATAACGATTAAGAAATAACAAAAGCCATAACCACAAAAAAAGAAAAACTAAAAGAAGCTACCTATATCTATAGCCAACTCCTTTCAATTTACTTCTGCTGCTACCAACTCTATACGATTTGCTCTTAGAAAAAATTCCATCCATAATATCCGTATCAAAAGCATAATTACCCAAGACATCCTCATCTTCATCCTCATAAAACTCTCCTTCTTCATCCTCAGATGCAAAGTTACCAGGGACAAGCTTAATAGGAGATAACTTACTAGGAGATTTTCTTTCCATTTGCTCCCTCTTTTCTACCAACCCCGCTTGAATTTCCGTGTTAGAGCTCAGAGACTCCTCAATAGACTTGCTAGGGGAAGATTCCAAACTTGAATCAGGTTGTAAAGAACGCTTTGCTATAATCTTAGCAGCCTGTTTGGCAACTTTCCTAGCTTTTTTCCTTGCTAAAATGTCAGCATCAACCTCACCCCAACTTTTAGAGCCCATACTAACATCTGAGTCACTAGATTCCACTTGTTCCTCCTCCTCCTCCTCAATAATAACCTTATCAAGGCCTAACTCAGATGCTAGAACGCCAAATTTATTTTCAACCACAACTTCAGTTTGCATCAACTCATCCGAAAAAGGAGTATAATCATTCTCAAAAGGAGTAAAAGAGAAAGTACCTTTGTTAGGGGATTTCTTTCCTTTCACTTCAGTCCATTCTTCTTTAGAAAAACTCTGTGCAGCCATGTCTTCATGATTTTTACGTAAAGCTCTATCTTTCTTAGCTGCAATATTATTTTTACAATGAATAAACTTCATCTGAGCCTCACGCAACTCAACAGAAGATTGAGCAAGCTCCTTTTCCAATTCATTTTCTTCATCAATAACGTCAGTAGGGGTGCTTTTTAACACGGACTGGACACCAACAGTTTCACGAGCAGCTGTACGTGCATTATCTTCAGTTTCACGAGACCCCACAGTTTCAATAGGATTTGGTTTGCTCACGGATTGTATTCCAGATTCAGCCACAGAGTTTGGTTTGTTCAAGACTCTTGTCTGGGTTTCCAACTCAGACACGGACTGAACTTTAGAGTTTTGGTCGGACTGAAATTGAGTATTTGTTGCCCCTTGCGTTTTTGCATGTTCTGCATGAGCAGATTGTGAACGTACAACAACCATATTATCCTCCATATTAACCTGATTCAAAGACTTCTCCTCCTCCGCATTAGGTTTAGCTAATTTTGCTTGCCAAACTTGGATTGTAGGTTTATGAACAATCTGTTTTTCCTTACCAGCAGTCTTCATGTTGTTCTTCCTTTTGCATTCACCATCAACATGCCCAATAATATTGCAAGATAAACAGAATTTAGGTGAATTTGGTATATCAACATATTGCCAAAAAATTTTACCTCCAGCAGTGATAGAGATGCGCTCAGGAATATGCTTTGCAAAGTCTATATCCACCAAAACAGCTGCGAAATGACCATATTCCAGATTTAGGGTTCTTTGATCCACCACAATGGGTGTTCCAAGGATTTTCCCAATAGAAAGTAATGATCTCTCAGTCCATATCTCAATAGGGAGACCAAGAAAACGTACCCAAACAGCAGCATGGGACGTTCTTTGTTTATCAGGATTAAAACCTGGGTACCAATCAATCAACCTCAGAATTTGTTGATTGACAAACCACTTTTCAGCACGTATCTTCTCCTTGTCCAAATCTGAAGATAATATAATAACAAAGAATCCTTTGCTCATAGGTATAAACTTACACCTATTCTTAAGTTTCCATTGATTTTCAAGGATTTTTTGAACCTCAACAAACTTTAAACCTGTAGCATCCAGCCTAGCTATGAAGCTATATTGAAATGGTTTGCACCCTTCCTGATAATAATCATTAGGAATGACAAGAGCTGGCTCACCTTCAACAAGAGTAGGGTTTGGTAACAAAGAAATATCAACTGAAGTTGGGTTTAGGGTTTTACGTTCCCTAACTTTTTCAGCAAAAGAAACTGGTTTATCATGATTCTGATTTGAGCTACTAGGAATATTAACTGAAGAATGAATCATCATGAATCAACGTATTGATTCTGATAATCCAAAAACGTAAAACTTGAAACCCTAAACGTGAAAAAAATTGGTTTTCCAAAATCGCCAAAAAGAGAAAAAAACGGACATTCTCTTTCCTACCCTAAACGTATATCACTAATAGAAAGACAAAGCCAACACAAAAAGAAAGAGTTCATAAAAATGTTGAATATTATATACGTTAACTCAAAAAAGTCTACACATTTCGTTATAAGTCGGAAATTGATTTCTGAGACTAAATTGTAAACTAGATAAACTCATCTTTAAAAGAAAAAGTTTGAAAAATGTATTGTAATTACAATTAATATGTTCTAAGGCAATACGTCTAGTAAAAATTGCATTTCTCTGTACGTTGATTCAAGAAAATATGAAGGAAGTCAAATTTCACAATAGAAGAAGGATGAAAGACCATGCAGAACTAATCCAAATCCTAACAAATTTCATCTATCTTGAATCAAATAGAAAGACAAAGCCAACAAAAAAAGAAAGAGTTCATAAAAATGTTGAATTTTATATACGTTAACTCAAAAAGGTCTACACTCTTCGTTATAAGTCGAAAGTTGATTTCTGAGACTAAATTGTAAACTAGATAAACTCATCTTTAACAGAAAAAGTTTGAAAAATGTATTGTATTCACAATTAATATGTTCTAAGGCATTACGTCTAGTAAAAATTGCATTTCTATGTACGTTGATTCAAGAAAATATGAAGGAAGTCAAATTTCACAATATAAGAAGGATGAAAGACCAGCCAGAACTAATCCAAATTCTAACAAATTTCATCTATTTGAATCAAATTGAAAGACAAAGCCAAGACAAAAATAAAGAGTTCATAAAAATGTTGAATTGTTTATACTGTTAACTCAAAAAAGTCTACAATCTTCGTTATAAGTCGGAACTCGATTTCTGAGACTAAATTGTAAACTAGTTAAACTCATCTTTAACAGAAAAAGTTTGAAAAATGTATTGTAATCACAATAAATATGTTCTAAGGCAGTACGTCTAGTAAAAATTGCATTTCTATGTACGTTGATTCAAGAAAATATGAAGGAAGCCAAATTTCACAATAGAAGAAGGATGAAAGACCAAGCAGAACTAATCCAAATTTTAACAGAATTCATCTATCTTAAATCAAATAGAAAGACAAATCCAACACAAAAAGAAAGAGTTCATAAAAATGTTGAATTTTATATACGTTAACTCAAAAAAGTCTACACTCTTTGTTATAAGTCGGAAGTTGATTTCTGAGACTAAATTGTAAACAAGATAAAGTCATCTTTAACAGATAAATTTTGAAAAATGTATTGTAATCACAATAAATATGTTCTAAGCCATTACGTCTAGTAAAAATTGCATTTCTGTGTACGTTGATTCAAGAAAAAATGAAGGAAGTCAAATTTCACAATATAAGAAGGATGAAAAACCAGCCAGAACTAATCCAAATTCTAACAAATTTCATCTATTTGAATCAAATTGAAAGACAAAGCCAAGACAAAAATAAAGAGTTCATAAAAATGTTGAATTTTTTATACTGTTAACTCAAAAAAGTCTACAATCTTCGTTATAAGTCGGAAGTCGATTTCTGAGACTAAATTGTAAACTAGTTAAACTCATCTTTAACAGAAAAAGTTTGAAAATGTATTGTAATCACAATAAATATGTTCTAAGGCAGTACGTCTAGTAAAAATTGCATTTCTGTGTACGTTGATTCAAGAAAATATGAAGGAAGCCAAATTTCACAATATAAGAAGGATGAAAGACCAGCCAGAACTAATCCAAATTGTAACAAAATTCATCTATTTGAATCAAATTGAAAGACAAAGCCAATACAAAAATAAAGAGTTCATAAAAATGTTGAATTTTTTATACGTTAACTCAAAAAAGTCTACACTCTTTGTTATAAGTCGGAAGATGATTTCTGAGACTAAATTGTAAACAAGATAAACTCATCTTTAACAGAAAATTTTTGAAAAATGTATTGTAATCACAATAAATATGTACTAAGCCATTACGTCTAGTAAAAATTGCATTTCTGTGTACGTTGATTCAAGAAAATATGAAGGAGGTCAAATTTCACAATATAAGAAGGATGAAAGACCAGCCATAACTAATCCAAATTCTAACAAATTTCATCTATTTGAATCAAATGGAAAGACAAAGCCAAGACAAAAATAAAGAGTTCATAAAAATGTTGAATTTTTTATATTGTTAACTCAAAAAAGTCTACAATCTTCGTTATAAGTCGGAAGTCGATTTCTGAGACTTAATTGTAAACTAGTTAAACTCATCTTTAACAGAAAAAGTTTGAAAAATGTATTGTAATCACAATAAATATATTCTAAGGCAGTACGTCTAGTAAAAATTGCATTTCTGTGTACGTTGATTCAAGAAAATATGAAGGAAGCCAAATGTCACAATATAGAAGAAGGATGAAAGACCAGCCAGAACTAATCCAAATTGTAATAAAATTCATCTATTTGAATCAAATTGAAAGACAAAGCCAATACAAAAATAAAGAGTTCATAAAAATGTTGAATTTTTTATACGTTAACTCAAAAAAGTCTACACTCTTTGTTATAAGTCGGAAGTTGATTTCTGAGACTAAATTGTAAACAAGATAAACTCATCTTTAACAGAAAAATTTTGAAAAATGTATTGTAATCACAATAAATATGTTCTAAGCCATTACGTCTAGTAAAAATTGCATTTCTGTGTACGTTGATTCAAGAAAATATAAAGGAAGCCAAATTTCACAATATAAGAAGGATGAAAGACCAGCCAGAACTAATCCAAATTGAAACAAAATTCATCTATTTGAATCAAATTGAAAGACAAAGCCAATACAAAAATAAAGAGTTCATAAAAATGTTGAATTTTTTATACATTAACTCAAAAAAGTCTACACTCTTTGATATAAGTCGGAAGTTGATTTCTGAGACTAAATTGTAAACAAGATAAACTCATCTTTAACAGAAAAATTTTGAAAAATTTATTGTAATCACAATAAATATGTTTTAAGCCATTACGTCTAGTAAAAATTGCATTTCTGTGTACGTTGATTCAAGAAAATATGAAGGAAGTCAAATTTCACAATATAAGAAGGATGAAAGACCAGCCACAACTAATCCAAATTCTAACAAATTTCATCTATTTGAATCAAATTGAAAGACAAAGCCAAGAAAAAAATAAAGAGTTCATAAAAATGTTGAATTTTTTATACTGTTAACTCAAAAAAGTCTACAATCTTCGTTATAAGTCGGAAGTCGATTTCTGAGACTAAATTGTAAACTAGTTAAACTCATCTTTAACAGAAAAAGTTTGAAAAATGTATTGTAATCACAATAAATATGTTCTAAGGCAGTACGTCTAGTAAAAATTGCATTTCTGTGTACGTTGATTCAAGAAAATATGAAGGAAGCCAAATTTCACAATATAAGAAGGATGAAAGTCCGGCCAAAACTAATCCAAATTGTAACAAAATTCATCTATTTGAATCAAATTGAAAGACAAAGCCAATACAAAAATAAAGAGTTCATAAAAATGTTAAATTTTTTATACGGTAACTCAAAAAAGTCTACACTCTTTGTCATAAGTCGGAAGTTGATTTCTGAGACTAAATTGTAAACAAGATAAACTCATCTTTAACAGAAAAATTTTGAAAAATGTATTGTAATCACAATAAATATGTTCTAAGCCATTACGTCTAGTAAAAATTGCATTTCTGTGTACGTTGATTCAAGAAAATATGAAGGAAGCCAAATTTCACAATATAAGAAGGATGAAAGACCAGCCAGAACTAATCCAAATTGAAACAAAATTCATCTATTTGAATCAAATTGAAAGACAAAGCCAATACAAAAATAAAGAGTTCATAAAAATGTTGAATTTTTTATACATTAACTCAAAAAAGTCTAGACTCTTTGATATAAGTCGGAAGTTGATTTCTGAGACTAAATTGTAAACAAGATAAACTCATCTTTAACAGAAAAATTTTGAAAAATTTATTGTAATCACAATAAATATGTTTTAAGCCATTACGTCTAGTAAAAATTGCATTTCTGTGTACGTTGATTCAAGAAAATATGAAGGAAGTCAAATTTCACAATATAAGAAGGATGAAAGACCAGCCACAACTAATCCAAATTCTAACAAATTTCATCTATTTGAATCAAATTGAAAGACAAAGCCAAGAAAAAAATAAAGAGTTCATAAAAATGTTGAATTTTTTATACTGTTAACTCAAAAAAGTCTACAATCTTCGTTATAAGTCGGAAGTCGATTTCTGAGACTAAATTGTAAACTAGTTAAACTCATCTTTAACAGAAAAGGTTTGAAAAATGTATTGTAATCACAATAAATATGTTCTAAGGCAGTACGTCTAGTAAAAATTGCATTTCTGTGTACGTTGATTCAAGAAAATATGAAGGAAGCCAAATTTCACAATATCAGAAGGATGAAAGTCCGGCCAAAACTAATCCAAATTGTAACAAAATTCATCTATTTGAATCAAATTGAAAGACAAAGCCAATACAAAAATAAAGAGTTCATAAAAATGTTGAATTTTTTATACGTTAACTCAAAAAAGTCTACACTCTTTGTTATAAGTCGGAAGTTGATTTCTGAGACTAAATTGTAAACAAGATAAACTCATCTTTAACAGAAAATTTTTGAAAAATGTATTGTCATCACAATAAATATGTTCTAAGCCACTACGTCTAGTAAAAATTGCATTTCTGTGTACGTTGATTCAATAAAACATGAAGGAAGTCAAATTTCACAATATAAGAAGGATCAAAGACCAGCCAGAACTAATCCAAATTCTAACAAATTTCATCTAATTGAATCAAATTGAAAGACAAAGCCAAGTCAAAAATAAAGAGTTCATAAAAATGTTGAATTTTTTATACTGTTAACTCATAAAAGTCTACAATCTTCGTTATAAGTCGGAAGTCGATTTCTGAGACTAAATTGTAAACTAGTTAAACTCATCTTTAATAGAAAAAGTTTGAAAAATGTATTGTAATCACAATAAATATGTTCTAAGGCAGTACGTCTAGTAAAAATTGCATTTTTGTGTACGTTGATTCAAGAAGATATGAAGGAAGCCAAATTTCACAATATAAGAAGGATGAAAGACCAGCCAGAACTAATCCAAATTGAAACAAAATTCATCTATTTGAATCAAATTGAAAGACAAAGCCAAGACAAAAATAAAGAGTTCATAAAAATGTTGAATTTTTTATACTGTTAACTCAAAAAAGTCTACACTTTTCGTTATAAGTCGGAAGTCGATTTCTGAGACTAAATTGTAAACTAGTTAAACTCATCTTTAACAGAAAAAGTTTGAAAAATGTATTGTAATCACAATAAATATGTTCTAAGGCAGTACGTCTAGTAAAAATTGCATTTCTATGTACATTGATTCAAAAATATATGAAGGAAGTCAAATTTCACAATAGAAGAAGGATGAAAGACCAAGCAGAACTAATACAAATACTAACAAATTTCATCTATCTTGAATCAAATAGAAAGACAAAGCCAACACAAAAAGAAAGAGTTCATAAAAATGTTGAATCTTATATACGTTAACTCAAAAAAGTCTACAAACTTCGGTATAAGTCGAAAATTGATTTCTGAGACTAAATTGTAAACTAGATAAATTCATCTTTAACAGAAAAATTTTGAAAATTGTATTTTAATCACAAATTATATGTTCTAAGGAATTACGTCTAGTAAAAATTGCATTTCTATGTACGTTAATTCAAGAAAATATGAAGGAAGCCAAATTTCACAATAGAAGAAGGATGAAAGACCAGCCAGAACTAATCCAAATTGTAACAAAATTCATCTATTTGAATCAAATTGAAAGACAAAGCCAATACAAAAATAAAGAGTTCATAAAAATGTTGAATTTTTTATATGTTAACTCAAAAAAGTCTACACTCTTTGTTATAAGTCGGAAGTTGATTTCTGAGACTAAATTGTAAACAAGATAAACTCATCTTTAACAGAAAATTATTGAAAAATGTATTGTCATCACAATAAATATGTTCTAAGCCATTACGTCTAGTAAAAATTGCATTTCTGTGTACGTTGATTCAATAAAACATGAAGGAAGTCAAATTTCACAATATAAGGAGGAAAGACCAGCCAGAACTAATCCAAATTCTAACAAATTTCATCTATTTGAATCAAATTGAAAGACAAAGCCAAGACAAAAATAAAGAGTTCATAAAAATGTTGATTTTTTTATACTGTTAACTCAAAAAAGTCTACACTCTTCGTTATAAGTCGGAAGTCGATTTCTGAGACTAAATTGTAAACTAGTTAAACTCATCTTTAACAGAAAAACTTTGATAAATGTATTGTAATCACAATAAATATGTTCTAAGGCAGTACGTCTAGTAAAAATTGCATTTCTATGTATGTTGTTTCAAGAATATATGAAGGAAGTCAAATTTCACAATAGAAGAAGGATGAAAGACCAAGCAGAACTAATCCAAATTCTAACAAATTTCATCTATTTGAATCAAATTGAAAGACAAAGCCAAGACAAAAATAAAGAGTTCATAAAAATGTTGATTTTTTTATACTGTTAACTCAAAAAAGTCTACACTCTTCGTTATAAGTCGGAAGTTGATTTCTGAGACTAAATTGTAAACAAGATAAACTCATCTTTAACAGAAATTTTTTGAAGAATGTATTATAATCACAATAAATATGTTCTAAGCCATTACATCTGGTAAAAATTGCATTTCTGTGTACGTTGATTCAAGAAAATATGAAGGAAGTCAAATTTCCCAATATAAGAAGGATGAAAGTCCAGCAATAACTAATCCAAATTCTAACAAATTTCATCTATTTGAATCAAATTGAAAGACAAAGCCAAGAAAAAAATAAAGAGTTCATAAAAATGTTGATTTTTGTATACTGTTAACTAAAAAAAATATACACTCTTCGTTATAAGTCGGAAGTCGATTTCTGAGACTAAATTGTAAACTAGTTAAACTCATCTTTAACAGAAAAAGTTTGAAAAATGTATTATAATCACAATAAATATGTTCTAAGGCAGTACGTCTAGTAAAAATTGCATTTCTGTGTACGTTGACTCAAGAAAATATGAAGGAAGCCAAATTTCACAATATAAGAAGGATGAAAGACCAGCCAGAACTAATCCAAATTGAAACAAAATTCATTTATTTGAATCAAATTGAAAGACAAAGCCAATACAAAAATAAAGAGTTCATAAAAATGTTGAATTTTTTATACATTAACTCAAAAAAGTCTACACTCTTTGATATAAGTCGGAAGTTGATTTCTGAGACTAAATTGTAAACAAGATAAACTCATCTTTAACAGAAAATTTTTGAAAAATGTATTGTAATCACAATAAATATGTTCTAAGCCATTACGTCTAGTAAAAATTGCATTACTGTGTACGTTGATTCAATAAAACATGAAGGAAGTCAAATTTCACAATATAAGAAGGATGAAAGACCAGCCAGAACTAATCCAAATTCTAACAAATTTCATCTATTTGAATCAAATTGAAAGACAAAGCCAAGACAAAAATAAAGAGTTCATAAAAATGTTGATTTTTTTATACTGTTAACTCAAAAAAGTCTACACTCTTCGTTATAAGTCGGAAGTCGATTTCTGAGACTAAATTGTAAACTAGTTAAACTCATCTTTAACAGAAAAACTTTGATAAATGTATTGTAATCACAATAAATATGTTCTAAGGCAGTACGTCTAGTAAAAATTGCATTTCTATGTATGTTGTTTCAAGAATATATGAAGGAAGTCAAATTTCACAATAGATGAAGGATGAAAGACCAAGCAGAACTAATCCAAATTCTAACAAATTTCATCTATTTGAATCAAATTGAAAGACAAAGCCAAGACAAAAATAAAGAGTTCATAAAAATGTTGATTTTTTTATACTGTTAACTCAAAAAAGTCTACACTCTTCGTTATAAGTCGGAAGTTGATTTCTGAGACTAAATTGTAAACAAGATAAACTCATCTTTAACAGAAATTTTTTGAAGAATGTATTGTAATCACAATAAATATGTTCTAAGCCATTACATCTGGTAAAAATTGCATTTCTGTGTACGTTGATTCAAGAAAATATGAAGGAAGTCAAATTTCACAATATAAGAAGGATGAAAGTCCAGCCAGAACTAATCCAAATTCTAACAAATTTCATCTATTTGAATCAAATTGAAAGACAAAGCCAAGAAAAAAATAAAGAGTTCATAAAAATGTTGATTTTTGTATACTGTTAACTCAAAAAAGTATACACTCTTCGTTATAAGTCGGAAGTCGATTTCTGAGACTAAATTGTAAACTAGTTAAACTCATCTTTAACAGAAAAAGTTTGAAAAATGTATTATAATCACAATAAATATGTTCTAAGGCAGTACGTCTAGTAAAAATTGCATTTCTGTGTACGTTGACTCAAGAAAATATGAAGGAAGCCAAATTTCACAATATAAGAAGGATGAAAGACCAGCCAGAACTAATCCAAATTGAAACAAAATTCATCTATTTGAATCAAATTGAAAGACAAAGCCAATACAAAAATAAAGAGTTCATAAAAATGTTGAATTTTTTATACATTAACTCAAAAAAGTCTACACCCTTTGATATAAGTCGGAAGTTGATTTCTGAGACTAAATTGTAAACAAGATAAACTCATCTTTAACAGAAAAATTTTGAAAAATGTATTGTAATCACAATAAAGATGTTCTAAGCCATTACGTCTAGTAAAAATTGCATTTCTGTGTACGTTGATTCAAGAAAATATGAAGGAAGTCAAATTTCACAATATAAGAAGGATGAAAGACCAGCCACAACTAATCCAAATTCTAACAAATTTCATCTATTTGAATCAAATTGAAAGACAAAGCCAAGACAAAAATAAAAAGTTCATAAAAATGTTGAATTTTTTATACGTTAACTCAAAAAAGTCTACAATCTTCGTTATAAGTCGGAAGTCGATTTCTGAGACTAAATTGTAAACAAGATAAACTCATCTTTAACAGAAAATTTTTGAAAAATGTATTGTAATCACAATAAATATGTTCTAAGCCATTACGTCTAGTAAAAATTGCATTTCTGTGTACATTGATTCAAGAAAATATGAAGGAAGTTAAATTTCACAATATAAGAAGGATGAAAGACCAGCCACAACTAATCCAAATTCTAACAAATTTCATCTATTTGAATCAAATTGAAAGACAAAGCCAAGAAAAAAATAAAGAGTTCATAAAAATGTTGAATTTTTTATACTGTTAACTCAAAAAAGTCTACAATCTTCGTTATAAGTCGGAAGTCGATTTCTGAGACTAAATTGTAAACTAGTTAAACTCATCTTTAACAGAAAAAGTTTGAAAAATGTATTGTAATCACAATAAATATGTTCTAAGGCAGTACGTCTAGTAAAAATTGCATTTCTGTGTACGTTGATTCAAGAAAATATGAAGGAAGCCAAATTTCACAATATAAGAAGGATGAAAGTCCAGCCAAAACTAATCCAAATTGTAACAAAATTCATCTATTTGAATCAAATTGAAAGACAAAGCCAATACAAAAATAAAGAGTTCATAAAAATGTTGAGTTTTTTATACGTTAACTCAAAAAAGTCTAAAATATTTGTTATAAGTCGGAAGTTGATTTCTGAGACTAAATTGTAAACAAGATAAACTCATCTTTAACAGAAAAATTTTGAAAAATGTATTGTCATCACAATAAATATGTTCTAAGCCATTACGTCTAGTAAAAATTGTATTTCTGTGTACGTTGATTCAAGAAAATATGAAGGAAGTCAAATTTCACAATATAAGAAGGATGAAAGACCAGCCAGAACTAATCCAAATTCTAACAAATTTCATCTATTTGAATCAAATTGAAAGACAAAGCCAAGACAAAAATAAAGAGTTCATAAAAATGTTGATTTTTTTATACTGTTAACTCAAAAAAGTCTACACTCTTCGTTATAAGTCGGAAGTCGATTTCTGAGACTAAATTGTAAACTAGTTAAACTCATCTTTAACAGAAAAAGTTTGAAAAATGTATTGTAATCACAATAAATATGTTCTAAGGCAGTACGTCTAGTAAAAATTGCATTTCTATGTATGTTGATTCAAGAAAATATGAAGGAAGCCAAATTTTACAATATAAGAAGGATGAAAGACCAGCCAGAACTAATCCAAATCCTAACAAATTTCATCTATCTTGAATCAAATAGAAAGAAAAAGCCAACACAAAAAAAAAGAGTTCATAAAAATGTTGAATTTTTTATACGCTAACTCAAAAAAGTCTACACTCTTTGTTATAAGTCGGAAGTTGATTTCTGAGACTAAATTGTAAACAAGATAACCTCATTTTTAAAAGAAAAATTTTGAAAAATGTATTGTAATCACAATACATATGTTCTAAGCCATTACATCTGGTAAAAATTGCATTTCTGTGTACGTTGATTCAAGAAAATATGAAGGAAGTCAAATTTCACAATATAAGAAGGATGAAAGACCAGCCAGAACTAATCCAAATTCTAACAAATTTCATCTATTTGAATCAAATTGAAAGACAAAGCCAAGACAAAAATAAAGAGTTCATAAAAATGTTGATTTTTTTATACTGTTAACTCAAAAAAGTCTACACTCTTCGTTATAAGTCGGAAGTCGATTTCTGAGACTAAATTGTAAACTAGTTAAACTCATCTTTAACAGAAAAAGTTTGAAAAATGTATTGTAATCACAATAAATATGTTCTAAGGCAGTACGTCTAGTAAAAATTGCATTTCTATGTATGTTGATTCAAGAAAATATGAAGGAAGCCAAATTTTACAATATAAGAAGGATGAAAGACCAGCCAGAACTAATCCAAATCCTAACAAATTTCATCTATCTTGAATCAAATAGAAAGACAAAGCCAACACAAAAAAAAAGAGTTCATAAAAATGTTGAATTTTTTATACGCTAACTCAAAAAAGTCTACACTCTTTGTTATAAGTCGGAAGTTGATTTCTGAGACTAAATTGTAAGAAAGATAAACTCATTTTTAAAAGAAAAATTTTGAAAAATGTATTGTAATCACAATAAATATGTTCTAAGCCATTACATCTGGTAAAAATTGCATTTCTGTGTACGTTGATTCAAGAAAATATGAAGGAAGTCAAATTTCACAATATAAGAAGGATGAAAGTCCAGCCAAAACTAATCCAAATTCTAACAAATTTCATCTATTTGAATCAAATTGAAAGACAAAGCCAAGAAAAAAATAAAGAGTTCATAAAAATGTTGCTTTTTGTATATTGTTAACTCAAAAAAGTATACACTCTTCGTTATAAGTCGGAAGTCGATTTCTGAGACTAAATTGTAAACTAGTTAAACTCATCTTTAACAGAAAAAGTTTGAAAAAGGTATTATAATCACAATAAATATGTTCTAATGCAGTACGTCTAGTAAAAATTGCATTTCTGTGTACGTTGACTCAAGAAAATATGAAGGAAGCCAAATTTCACAATATAAGAAGGATGAAAGACCAGCCAGAACTAATCCAAATTGAAATAAAATTCATCTATTTGAATAAATTGAAAGACAAAACCAATACAAAAATAAAGAGTTCATAAAAATGTTGAATTTTTTATACATTAACTCAAAAAAGTCTACACTCTTTGATATAAGTCGGAAGTTGATTTCTGAGACTAAATTGTAAACAAGATAAACTCATCTTTAACAGAAAATTTTTGAAAAATGTATTGTAATCACAATAAATATGTTCTAAGCCATTACGTCTAGTAAAAATTGCATTTCTGTGTACATTGATTCAAGAAAATATGAAGGAAGTCAAATTTCACAATATAAGAAGGATGAAAGACCAGCCACAACTAATCCAAATTCTAACAAATTTCATCTATTTGAATCAAATTGAAAGACAAAGCCAAGAAAAAAATAAAGAGTTCATAAAAATGTTGAATTTTTTATACTGTTAACTCAAAAAAGTCTACAATCTTCGTTATAAGTCGGAAGTCGATTTCTGAGACTAAATTGTAAACTAGTTAAACTCATCTTTAACAGAAAAAGTTTGAAAAATGTATTGTAATCACAATAAATATGTTCTAAGGCAGTACGTCCAGTAAAAATTGCATTTCTATGTACGTTAATTCCAGAAAATATGAAGGAAGCCAAATTTCACAATAGAAGGAGGATGAAAGACCAGCGTGAACTAATCCAAATTGTAACAAAATTCATCTATTTGAATCAAATTGAAAGACAAAGCCAAGACAAAAATAAAGAGTTCATAAAAATGTTGAATTTTTTATACTGTTAACTCAAAAAAGTCTACAATCTTCGTTATAAGTCGGAAGTCGATTTCTGAGAGTAAATTGTAAACTAGTTAAAATCATCTTTAACAAAAAAAGTTTGAAAAATGTATTGTAATCACAATAAATATGTTCTAAGGCAGTACGTCTAGTAAAAATTGCATTTCTATGTACGTTGATTCAAGAATATATGAAGGAAATCAAATTTCACAATAGAAGAAGGATGAAAGACCAGCCAGAACTAATCCAAATTCTAACAAATTTCATCTTTTTGAATCAAATTGAAAGACAAAGCCAAGACAAAAATAAAGAGTTCATAAAAATGTTGAATTTTTTATACTGTTAACTCAAAAAAGTCTACAATCTTCGTTATAAGTCGGAAGTCGATTTCTGAAACTAAATTGTAAACTAGTTAAACTCATCTTTAACAGAAAAAGTTTGAAAAATTTATTGTAATCACAATAAATATGTTCTAAGGCAGTACGTCTAGTAAAAATTGCATTTCTATGTACGTTAATTCAAGAAAATATGAAGGAAGCCAAATTTCACAATAGAAGAAGGATGAAAGACCAGCCAGAACTAATCCAAATTATAACAAAATTCATTTATTTGAATCAAATTGAAA
>NW_020649082.1:1165954-1176661 GCF_003573695.1 Papaver somniferum
TATACGTTAACTCAAAAAAGTCTACACTCTTTGTTATAAGTCGGAAGTTTATTTCTGAGACTAAATTGTAAACAAGATAAACTCATCTTTAACAGAAAAT
This sequence comes from Papaver somniferum, assembly GCF_003573695.1. Lineage (NCBI taxonomy): Eukaryota > Viridiplantae > Streptophyta > Magnoliopsida > Ranunculales > Papaveraceae > Papaver > Papaver somniferum. The sequence continues at coordinate 1,166,055 of NW_020649082.1, forward strand.
TTTTGAAAAATGTATTGTCATCACAATAAATATGTTCTAAGCCATTACGTCTAGTAAAAATTGCATTTCTGTGTACGTTGATTCAATAAAACATGAAGGAAGTCAAATTTCACAATATAAGAAGGATCAAAGACCAGCCAGAACTAATCCAAATTCTAACAAATTTCATCTATTTGAATCAAATTGAAAGACAAAGCCAAGTCAAAAATAAAGAGTTCATAAAAATGTTGAATTTTTTATACTGTTAACTCATAAAAGTCTACAATCTTCGTTATAAGTCGGAAGTCGATTTCTGAGACTAAATTGTAAACTAGTTAAACTCATCTTTAACAGAAAAAGTTTGAAAAATGTATTGTAATCACAATAAATATGTTCTAAGGCAGTACGTCTAGTAAAAATTGCATTTTTGTGTACGTTGATTCAAGAAGATATGAAGGAAGCCAAATTTCACAATATAAGAAGGATGAAAGACCAGCCAGAACTAATCCAAATTGAAACAAAATTCATCTATTTGAATCAAATTGAAAGACAAAGCCAAGACAAAAATAAAGAGTTCATAAAAATGTTGAATTTTTTATACTGTTAACTCAAAAAAGTCTACACTTTTCGTTATAAGTCGGAAGTCGATTTCTGAGACTAAATTGTAAACTAGTTAAACTCATCTTTAACAGAAAAAGTTTGAAAAATGTATTGTAATCACAATAAATATGTTCTAAGGCAGTACGTCTAGTAAAAATTGCATTTCTGTGTACGTTGACTCAAGAAAATATGAAGGAAGCCAAATTTCACAATATAAGAAGGATGAAAGACCAGCCAGAACTAATCCAAATTGAAACAAAATTCATCTATTTGAATCAAATTGAAAGACAAAGCCAATACAAAAATAAAGAGTTCATAAAAATGTTGAATTTTTTATACATTAACTCAAAAAAGTCTACACTCTTTGATATAAGTCGGAAGTTGATTTCTGAGACTAAATTGTAAACAAGATAAACTCATCTTTAACAGAAAATTTTTGAAAAATGTATTGTAATCACAATAAATATGTTCTAAGCCATTACGTCTAGTAAAAATTGCATTTCTGTGTACGTTGATTCAATAAAACATGAAGGAAGTCAAATTTCACAATATAAGAAGGATGAAAGACCAGCCAGAACTAATCCAAATTCTAACAAATTTCATCTATTTGAATCAAATTGAAAGACAAAGCCAAGACAAAAATAAAGAGTTCATAAAAATGTTGAATTTTTTATACTGTTAACTCAAAAAAGTCTACAATCTTCGTTATAAGTCGGAAGTCGATTTCTGAGAGTAAATTGTAAACTAGTTAAAATCATCTTTAACAAAAAAAGTTTGAAAAATGTATTGTAATCACAATAAATATGTTCTAAGGCAGTACGTCTAGTAAAAATTGCATTTCTGTGTACGTTGACTCAAGAAAATATGAAGGAAGTCAAATTTCACAATATAAGAAGGATGAAATACCAGCAAGAACTAATCAAAATTGAAACAAAATTCATCTATTTGAATCAAATTGAAAGACAAAGCCAAGACAAAAATAAAGAGTTCATAAAAATGTTGAATTTTTTATACTGTTAACTCAAAAAAGTCTACAATCTTCGTTATAAGTCGGAAGTCGATTTCTGAAACTAAATTGTAAACTAGTTAAACTCATCTTTAACAGAAAAAGTTTGAAAAATGTATTGTAATCACAATAAATATGTTCTAAGGCAGTACGTCTAGTAAACATTGCATTTCTATGTACGTTAATTCAAGAAAATATGAAGGAAGCCAAATTCACAATAGAAGAAGGATGAAAGACCAGCAAGAACTAATCCAAATTGTAACAAAATTCATCTATTTGGATCAAATTGAAAGACAAAGCCAATACAAAAATAAAGAGTTCATAAAAATGTTGAATTTTTTATACGTTAACTCAAAAAAGTCTACACTCTTTGTTATAAGTCGGAAGTTTATTTCTGAGACTAAATTGTAAACAAGATAAACTCATCTTTAACAGAAAATTTTTGAAAAATGTATTGTCATCACAATAAATATGTTCTAAGCCATTACGTCTAGTAAAAATTGCATTTCTGTGTACGTTGATTCAATAAAACATGAAGGAAGTCAAATTTCACAATATAAGAAGGATCAAAGACCAGCCAGAACTAATCCAAATTCTAACAAATTTCATCTATTTGAATCAAATTGAAAGACAAAGCCAAGAAAAAAATAAAGAGTTCATAAAAATGTTGATTTTTGTATACTGTTAACTCAAAAAAGTATACACTATTCGTTATAAGTCGGAAGTCGATTTCTGAGACTAAATTGTAAACTAGTTAAACTCATCTTTAACAGAAAAAGTTTGAAAAATGTATTATAATCACAATAAATATGTTCTAAGGCAGTACGTCTAGTAAAAATTGCATTTCTGTGTACGTTGACTCAAGAAAATATGAAGGAAGTCAAATTTCACAATATAAGAAGGATGATATACCAGCAAGAACTAATCAAAATTGAAACAAAATTCATCTATTTGAATCAAATTGAAAGACAAAGCCAAGACAAAAATAAAGAGTTCATAAAAATGTTGAATTTTTTATACTGTTAACTCAAAAAAGTCTACAATCTTCGTTATAAGTCGGAAGTCGATTTCTGAAACTAAATTGTAAACTAGTTAAACTCATCTTTAACAGAAAAAGTTTGAAAAATATATTGTAATCACAATAAATATGTTCTAAGGCAGTACGTCTAGTAAACATTGCATTTCTATGTACGTTAATTCAAGAAAATATGAAGGAAGCCAAATTCACAATAGAAGAAGGATGAAATACCAGCAAGAACTAATCCAAATTGTAACAAAATTCATCTATTTGAATCAAATTGAAAGACAAAGCCAATACAAAAATAAAGAGTTCATAAAAATGTTGAATTTTTTATACGTTAACTCAAAAAAGTCTACACTCTTTGTTATAAGTCGGAAGTTTATTTCTGAGACTAAATTGTAAACAAGATAAACTCATCTTTAACAGAAAATTTTTGAAAAATGTATTGTCATCACAATAAATATGTTCTAAGCCATTACGTCTAGTAAAAATTGCATTTCTGTGTACGTTGATTCAATAAAACATGAAGGAAGTCAAATTTCACAATATAAGAAGGATGAAAGACCAGCCAGAACTAATCCAAATTCTAACAAATTTCATCTATTTGAATCAAATTGAAAGACAAAGCCAAGAAAAAAATAAAGAGTTCATAAAAATGTTGATTTTTGTATACTGTTAACTAAAAAAAATATACACTCTTCGTTATAAGTCGGAAGTCGATTTCTGAGACTAAATTGTAAACTAGTTAAACTCATCTTTAACAGAAAAAGTTTGAAAAATGTATTATAATCACAATAAATATGTTCTAAGGCAGTACGTCTAGTAAAAATTGCATTTCTGTGTACGTTGACTCAAGAAAATATGAAGGAAGCCAAATTTCAGAATATAAGAAGGATGAAAGACCAGCCAGAACTAATCCAAATTGAAACAAAATTCATCTATTTGAATCAAATTGAAAGACAAAGCCAAGACAAAAATAAAGAGTTCATAAAAATGTTGATTTTTTTATACTGTTAACTCAAAAAAGTCTACACTCTTCGTTATAAGTCGGAAGTCGATTTCTGAGACTAAATTGTAAACTAGTTAAACTCATCTTTAACAGAAAAACTTTGATAAATGTATTGTAATCACAATAAATATGTTCTAAGGCAGTACGTCTAGTAAAAATTGCATTTCCATGTATGTTGTTTCAAGAATATATGAAGGAAGTCAAATTTCACAATAGAAGAAGGATGAAAGACCAAGCAGAACTAATCCAAATTCTAACAAATTTCATCTATTTGAATCAAATTGAAAGACAAAGCCAAGACAAAAATAAAGAGTTCATAAAAATGTTGATTTTTTTATACTGTTAACTCAAAAAAGTCTACACTCTTCGTTATAAGTCGGAAGTTGATTTCTGAGACTAAATTGTAAACAAGATAAACTCATCTTTAACAGAAATTTTTTGAAGAATGTATTGTAATCACAATAAATATGTTCTAAGCCATTACATCTGGTAAAAATTGCATTTCTGTGTACGTTGATTCAAGAAAATATGAAGGAAGTCAAATTTCACAATATAAGAAGGATGAAAGTCCAGCCAGAACTAATCCAAATTCTAACAAATTTCATCTATTTGAATCAAATTGAAAGACAAAGCCAAGAAAAAAATAAAGAGTTCATAAAAATGTTGATTTTTGTATACTGTTAACTCAAAAAAGTATACACTCTTCGTTATAAGTCGGAAGTCGATTTCTGAGACTAAATTGTAAACTAGTTAAACTCATCTTTAACAGAAAAAGTTTGAAAAATGTATTATAATCACAATAAATATGTTCTAAGGCAGTACGTCTAGTAAAAATTGCATTTCTATGTACGTTGATTCAAGAAAATATGAAGGAAGCCAAATTTCACAATAGAAGAAGGATGAAAGACCAAGCAGAACTAATCCAAATTTTAACAGAATTCATCTATCTTAAATCAAATAGAAAGACAAATCCAACACAAAAAGAAAGAGTTCATAAAAATGTTGAATTTTATATACGTTAACTCAAAAAAGTCTACACTCTTTGTTATAAGTCGGAAGTTGATTTCTGAGACTAAATTGTAAACAAGATAAAGTCATCTTTAACAGATAAATTTTGAAAAATGTATTGTAATCACAATAAATATGTTCTAAGCCATTACGTCTAGTAAAAATTGCATTTCTGTGTACGTTGATTCAAGAAAAAATGAAGGAAGTCAAATTTCACAATATAAGAAGGATGAAAAACCAGCCAGAACTAATCCAAATTCTAACAAATTTCATCTATTTGAATCAAATTGAAAGACAAAGCCAAGACAAAAATAAAGAGTTCATAAAAATGTTGAATTGTTTATACTGTTAACTCAAAAAAGTCTACAATCTTCGTTATAAGTCGGAACTCGATTTCTGAGACTAAATTGTAAACTAGTTAAACTCATCTTTAACAGAAAAAGTTTGAAAAATGTATTGTAATCACAATAAATATGTTCTAAGGCAGTACGTCTAGTAAAAATTGCATTTCTATGTACGTTGATTCAAGAAAATATGAAGGAAGCCAAATTTCACAATAGAAGAAGGATGAAAGACCAAGCAGAACTAATCCAAATTTTAACAGAATTCATCTATCTTGAATCAAATAGAAAGACAAATCCAACACAAAAAGAAAGAGTTCATAAAAATGTTGAATTTTATATACGTTAACTCAAAAAAGTCTACACTCTTTGTTATAAGTCGGAAGTTGATTTCTGAGACTAAATTGTAAACAAGATAAAGTCATCTTTAACAGATAAATTTTGAAAAATGTATTGTAATCACAATAAATATGTTCTAAGCCATTACGTCTAGTAAAAATTTCATTTCTGTGTACGTTGATTCAAGAAAAAATGAAGGAAGTCAAATTTCACAATATAAGAAGGATGAAAAACCAGCCAGAACTAATCCAAATTCTAACAAATTTCATCTATTTGAATCAAATTGAAAGACAAAGCCAAGACAAAAATAAAGAGTTCATAAAAATGTTGAATTTTTTATACTGTTAACTCAAAAAAGTCTACAATCTTCGTTATAAGTCGGAAGTCGATTTCTGAGACTAAATTGTAAACTAGTTAAACTCATCTTTAACAAAAAAAAGTTTGAAAAATGTATTGTAATCACAATAAATATGTTCTAAGGCAGTACGTCTAGTAAAAATTGCATTTCTATGTACGTTAATTCAAGAAAATATGAAGGAAGCCAAATTCACAATAGAAGAAGGATGAAAGACCAGAAAGAACTAATCCAAATTGTAACAAAATTCATCTATTTGAATCAAATTGAAAGACAAAGCCAATACAAAAATAAAGAGTTCATAAAAATGTTGAATTTTTTATACGTTAACTCAAAAAAGTCTACACTCTTCGTTATAAGTCGGAAGTTGATTTCTGAGACTAAATTGTAAACAAGATAAACTCATCTTTAACAGAAATTTTTTGAAGAATGTATTGTAATCACAATAAATATGTTCTAAGCCATTACATCTGGTAAAAATTGCATTTCTGTGTACGTTGATTCAAGAAAATATGAAGGAAGTCAAATTTCACAATATAAGAAGGATGAAAGTCCAGCCAGAACTAATCCAAATTCTAACAAATTTCATCTATTTGAATCAAATTGAAAGACAAAGCCAAGAAAAAAATAAAGAGTTCATAAAAATGTTGATTTTTGTATACTGTTAACTCAAAAAAGTATACACTCTTCGTTATAAGTCGGAAGTCGATTTCTGAGACTAAATTGTAAACTAGTTAAACTCATCTTTAACAGAAAAAGTTTGAAAAATGTATTATAATCACAATAAATATGTTCTAAGGCAGTACGTCTAGTAAAAATTGCATTTCTGTGTACGTTGACTCAAGAAAATATGAAGGAAGTCAAATTTCACAATATAAGAAGGATGAAAGGCCAGCAAGAACTAATCCAAATTGAAACAAAATTCATCTATTTGAATCAAATTGAAAGACAAAGCCAAGACAAAAATAAAGAGTTCATAAAAATGTTGAATTTTTTATACTGTTAACTCAAAAAAGTCTACAATCTTCGTTATAAGTCGGAAGTCGATTTCTGAAACTAAATTGTAAACTAGTTAAACTCATCTTTAACAGAAAAAGTTTGAAAAATTTATTGTAATCACAATAAATATGTTCTAAGGCAGTACGTCTAGTAAAAATTGCATTTCTATGTACGTTAATTCAAGAAAATATGAAGGAAGCCAAATTTCACAATAGAAGAAGGATGAAAGACCAGCCAGAACTAATCCAAATTATAACAAAATTCATTTATTTGAATCAAATTGAAAGACAAAGCCAATACAAAAAAATAAAGAGTTCATAAAAATGTTGAATTTTTTATACGTTAACTCAAAAAAGTCTACACTCTTTGTTATAAGTCGGAAGTTGATTTCTGAGACTAAATTGTAAACAAGATAAACTCATCTTTAACAGAAAATTTTTGAAAAATGTATTGTCATCACAATAAATATGTTCTAAGCCACTACGTCTAGTAAAAATTGCATTTCTGTGTACGTTGATTCAATAAAACATGAAGGAAGTCAAATTTCACAATATAAGAAGGATCAAAGACCAGCCAGAACTAATCCAAATTCTAACAAATTTCATCTAATTGAATCAAATTGAAAGACAAAGCCAAGTCAAAAATAAAGAGTTCATAAAAATGTTGAATTTTTTATACTGTTAACTCATAAAAGTCTACAATCTTCGTTATAAGTCGGAAGTCGATTTCTGAGACTAAATTGTAAACTAGTTAAACTCATCTTTAATAGAAAAAGTTTGAAAAATGTATTGTAATCACAATAAATATGTTCTAAGGCAGTACGTCTAGTAAAAATTGCATTTTTGTGTACGTTGATTCAAGAAGATATGAAGGAAGCCAAATTTCACAATATAAGAAGGATGAAAGACCAGCCAGAACTAATCCAAATTGAAACAAAATTCATCTATTTGAATCAAATTGAAAGACAAAGCCAAGACAAAAATAAAGAGTTCATAAAAATGTTGAATTTTTTATACTGTTAACTCAAAAAAGTCTACACTTTTCGTTATAAGTCGGAAGTCGATTTCTGAGACTAAATTGTAAACTAGTTAAACTCATCTTTAACAGAAAAAGTTTGAAAAATGTATTGTAATCACAATAAATATGTTCTAAGGCAGTACGTCTAGTAAAAATTGCATTTCTGTGTACGTTGATTCAAGAAAATATGAAGGAAGCCAAATTTCACAATATAAGAAGGATGAAAGTCCAGCCAAAACTAATCCAAATTGTAACAAAATTCATCTATTTGAATCAAATTGAAAGACAAAGCCAATACAAAAATAAAGAGTTCATAAAAATGTTGAATTTTTTATACATTAACTCAAAAAAGTCTACACTCTTTGATATAAGTCGGAAGTTGATTTCTGAGACTAAATTGTAAACAAGATAAACTCATCTTTAACAGAAAATTTTTGAAAAATGTATTGTAATCACAATAAATATGTTCTAAGCCATTACGTCTAGTAAAAATTGCATTTCTGTGTACGTTGATTCAATAAAACATGAAGGAAGTCAAATTTCACAATATAAGAAGGATGAAAGACCAGCCAGAACTAATCCAAATTCTAACAAATTTCATCTATTTGAATCAAATTGAAAGACAAAGCCAAGACAAAAATAAAGAGTTCATAAAAATGTTGAATTTTTTATACTGTTAACTCAAAAAAGTCTACAATCTTCGTTATAAGTCGGAAGTCGATTTCTGAGAGTAAATTGTAAACTAGTTAAAATCATCTTTAACAAAAAAAGTTTGAAAAATGTATTGTAATCACAATAAATATGTTCTAAGGCAGTACGTCTAGTAAAAATTGCATTTCTGTGTACGTTGACTCAAGAAAATATGAAGGAAGTCAAATTTCACAATATAAGAAGGATGAAATACCAGCAAGAACTAATCAAAATTGAAACAAAATTCATCTATTTGAATCAAATTGAAAGACAAAGCCAAGACAAAAATAAAGAGTTCATAAAAATGTTGAATTTTTTATACTGTTAACTCAAAAAAGTCTACAATCTTCGTTATAAGTCGGAAGTCGATTTCTGAAACTAAATTGTAAACTAGTTAAACTCATCTTTAACAGAAAAAGTTTGAAAAATGTATTGTAATCACAATAAATATGTTCTAAGGCAGTACGTCTAGTAAACATTGCATTTCTATGTACGTTAATTCAAGAAAATATGAAGGAAGCCAAATTCACAAAAGAAGAAGGATGAAAGACCAGCAAGAACTAATCCAAATTGTAACAAAATTCATCTATTTGAATCAAATTGAAAGACAAAGCCAATACAAAAATAAAGAGTTCATAAAAATGTTGAATTTTTTATATACGTTAACTCAAAAAAGTCTACACTCTTTGTTATAAGTCGGAAGTTTATTTCTGAGACTAAATTGTAAACAAGATAAACTCATCTTTAACAGAAAATTTTTGAAAAATGTATTGTCATCACAATAAATATGTTCTAAGCCATTACGTCTAGTAAAAATTGCATTTCTGTGTACGTTGATTCAATAAAACATGAAGGAAGTCAAATTTAACAATATAAGAAGGATGAAAGACCAGCCAGAACTAATCCAAATTCTAACAAATTTCATCTATTTGAATCAAATTGAAAGACAAAGCCAAGTCAAAAATAAAGAGTTCATAAAAATGTTGATTTTTGTATACTGTTAACTAAAAAAAATATACACTCTTCGTTATAAGTCGGAAGTCGATTTCTGAGACTAAATTGTAAACAAGATAAACTCATCTTTAACAGAAAGATTTTGAAAAATGTATTGTAATCACAATAAATATGTTCTAAGCCATTACGTCTAGTAAAAATTGCATTTCTGTGTACGTTGATTCAAGAAAATATGAAGGAAGTCAAATTTCACAATATAAGAAGGATGAAAGACCAGCCAGAACTAATCCAAATTGTAACAAATTTCATCTATTTGAATCAAATTGAAAGACAAAGCCAAGACAAAAATAAAGAGTTCATAAAAATTTTGAATATTTTATACTGTTAACTCAAAAAAGTCTATAATCTTCGTTATAAGTCGGAACTCGATTTCTGAGACTAAATTGTAAACTAGTTAAACTCATCTTTAACAGAAAAAGTTTGAAAAATATATTGTAATCACAATAAATATGTTCTAAGGCAGTACGTCTAGTAAAAATTGCATTTCTATGTACGCTGATTCAAGAAAATATGAAGGAAGCCAAATTTCAGAATAGAAGAAGGATGAAAGACCAAGCAGAACTAATCCAAATTTTAACAAAATTCATCTATCTTGAATCAAATAGAAAGACAAATCCAACACAAAAAGAAAGAGTTCATAAAAATGTTGAATTTTATATACGTTAACTCAAAAAAGTCTACACTCTTTGTCATAAGTCGGAAGTTGATTTCTGAGACTAAATTGTAAATAAGATAAAGTCATCATTAACAGATAAATTTTGAAAAATGTATTGTAATCACAATAAATATGTTCTAAGCCATTACGTCTAGTAAAAATTGCATTTCTGTGTACGTTGATTCAAGAAAAAATGAAGGAAGTCAAATTTCACAATATAAGAAGGATGAAAAACCAGCCAGAACTAATCCAAATTCTAACAAATTTCATTTATTTGAATCAAATTGAAAGACAAAGCCAAGACAAAAATAAAGAGTTCATAAAAAATGTTGAATTTTTTATACTGTTAACTCAAAAAAGTCTAAAATCTTCGTTATAAGTCGGAAGTCGATTTCTGAGAGTAAATTCTAAACTAGTTAAAATCATCTTTAACAAAAAAAGTTTGAAAAATGTATTGTAATCACAATAAATATGTTCTAAGGCAGTACGTCTAGTAAAAATTGCATTTCTATGTACGTTGATTCAAGAATATATGAAGGAAATCAAATTTCACAATAGAAGAAGGATGAAAGAC
>NW_020649082.1:1178072-1227486 GCF_003573695.1 Papaver somniferum
AAAGACCAGCCAGAACTAATCCAAATTGAAACAAAATTCATCTATTTGAATCAAATTGAAAGACAAAGCCAAGACAAAAATAAAGAGTTCATAAAAATGTTGAATTTTTTATACTGTTAACTCAAAAAAGTCTACACTTTTCGTTATAAGTCGGAAGTCGATTTCTGAGACTAAATTGTAAACTAGTTAAACTCATCTTTAACAGAAAAAGTTTGAAAAATGTATTGTAATCACAATAAATATGTTCTAAGGCAGTACGTCTAGTAAAAATTGCATTTCTATGTACATTGATTCAAGAATATATGAAGGAAGTCAAATTTCACAATAGAAGAAGGATGAAAGACCAAGCAGAACTAATACAAATACTAACAAATTTCATCTATCTTGAATCAAATAGAAAGACAAAGCCAACACAAAAAGAAAGAGTTCATAAAAATGTTGAATCTTATATACGTTAACTCAAAAAAGTCTACAAACTTCGGAATAAGTCGAAAATTGATTTCTGAGACTAAATTTTAAACTAGATAAATTCATCTTTAACATAAAATTTTTGAAAATTGTATTTTAATCACAAATTATATGTTCTAAGGAATTACGTCTAGTAAAAATTGCATTTCTATGTACGTTAATTCAAGAAAATATGAAGGAAGCCAAATTTCACAATAGAAGAAGGATGAAAGACCAGCCAGAACTAATTCAAATTGTAACAAAATTCATCTATTTGAATCAAATTGAAAGACAAAGCCAATACAAAAATAAAGAGTTCATAAAAATGTTCAGTTTCATATACGTTAACTCAAAAAGTCTACACACTTCGTTATAAGTCGGAAATTGATTTCTGAGACTATATTGTAAACTAGATAAACTCATCTTTAACAGAAAAAGTTTGAAAAATGTATTGTAATCACAATAAATATATTCTAAGCCATTACGTCTAGTAAAAATTGCATTTCTGTGTACGTTGATTCAATAAAACATGAAGGAAGTCAAATTTCACAATATAAGAAGGATGAAAGACCAGCCAGAACTAATCCAAATTCTAACAAATTTCATCTATTTGAATCAAATTGAAAGACAAAGCCAAGACAAAAATAAAGAGTTCATAAAAATGTTGATTTTTTTATATTGTTAACTCAAAAAAGTCTACACTCTTCGTTATAAGTCGGAAGTCGATTTCTGAGACTAAATTGTGAACTAGTTAAACTCATCTTTAACAGAAAAAGTTTGAAAAATGTATTGTAATCACAATAAATATGTTCTAAGGCAGTACGTATAGTAAAAATTGCATTTCTATGTATGTTGTTTCAAGAATATATGAAGGAAGTCAAATTTCACAATAGAAGAAGGATGAAAGACCAAGCAGAACAAATCCAAATTCTAACAAATTTCATCTATTTGAATCAAATTGAAAGACAAAGCCAAGACAAAAATAAAGAGTTCATAAAAATGTTGATTTTCTTATACTGTTAACTCAAAAAAGTCTACACTCTTCGTTATAAGTCGGAAGTTGATTTCTGAGACTAAATTGTAAACAAGATAAACTCATCTTTAACAGAAATTTTTTGAAGAATGTATTGTAATCACAATAAATATGTTCTAAGCCATTACATCTGGTAAAAATTGCATTTCTGTGTACGTTGATTCAAGAAAATATGAAGGAAGTCAAATTTCACAATATAAGAAGGATGAAAGTCCAGCCAGAACTAATCCAAATTCTAACAAATTTCATCTATTTGAATCAAATTGAAAGACAAAGCCAAGAAAAAAATAAAGAGTTCATAAAAATGTTGATTTTTGTATACTGTTAACTCAAAAAAGTATACACTCTTCGTTATAAGTCGGAAGTCGATTTCTGAGACTAAATTGTAAACTAGTTAAACTCATCTTTAACAGAAAAAGTTTGAAAAATGTATTATAATCACAATAGATATGTTCTAAGGCAGTACGTCTAGTAAAAATTGCATTTCTGTGTACGTTGACTCAAGAAAATATGAAGGAAGTCAAATTTCACAATATAAGAAGGATGAAAGGCCAGCAAGAACTAATCCAAATTGAAACAAAATTCATCTATTTGAATCAAATTGAAAGACAAAGCCAAGACAAAAATAAAGAGTTCATAAAAATGTTGAATTTTTTATACTGTTAACTCAAAAAGTCTACACACTTCGTTATAAGTCGGAAATTGATTTCTGAGACTATATTGTAAACTAGATAAACTCATCTTTAACAGAAAAAGTTTGAAAAATGTATTGTAATCACAATAAATATGTTCTAAGCCATTACGTCTAGTAAAAATTGCATTTCTGTGTACGTTGATTCAATAAAACATGAAGGAAGTCAAATTTCACAATATAAGAAGGATGAAAGACCAGCCAGAACTAATCCAAATTCTAACAAATTTCATCTATTTGAATAAAATTGAAAGACAAAGCCAAGACAAAAATAAAGAGTTCATAAAAATGTTGATTTTTTTATATTGTTAACTCAAAAAAGTCTACACTCTTCGTTATAAGTCGGAAGTCGATTTCTGAGACTAAATTGTGAACTAGTTAAACTCATCTTTAACAGAAAAAGTTTGAAAAATGTATTGTAATCACAATAAATATGTTCTAAGGCAGTACGTATAGTAAAAATTGCATTTCTATGTATGTTGTTTCAAGAATATATGAAGGAAGTCAAATTTCACAATAGAAGAAGGATGAAAGACCAAGCAGAACAAATCCAAATTCTAACAAATTTCATCTATTTGAATCAAATTGAAAGACAAAGCCAAGACAAAAATAAAGAGTTCATAAAAATGTTGATTTTCTTATACTGTTAACTCAAAAAAGTCTACACTCTTCGTTATAAGTCGGAAGTTGATTTCTGAGACTAAATTGTAAACAAGATAAACTCATCTTTAACAGAAATTTTTTGAAGAATGTATTGTAATCACAATAAATATGTTCTAAGCCATTACATCTGGTAAAAATTGCATTTCTGTGTACGTTGATTCAAGAAAATATGAAGGAAGTCAAATTTCACAATATAAGAAGGATGAAAGTCCAGCCAGAACTAATCCAAATTCTAACAAATTTCATCTATTTGAATCAAATTGAAAGACAAAGCCAAGAAAAAAATAAAGAGTTCATAAAAATGTTGATTTTTGTATACTGTTAACTCAAAAAAGTATACACTCTTCGTTATAAGTCGGAAGTCGATTTCTGAGACTAAATTGTAAACTAGTTAAACTCATCTTTAACAGAAAAAGTTTGAAAAATGTATTATAATCACAATAAATATGTTCTAAGGCAGTACGTCTAGTAAAAATTGCATTTCTATGTACGTTGATTCAAGAAAATATGAAGGAAGCCAAATTTCACAATAGAAGAAGGATGAAAGACCAAGCAGAACTAATCCAAATTTTAACAGAATTCATCTATCTTAAATCAAATAGAAAGACAAATCCAACACAAAAAGAAAGAGTTCATAAAAATGTTGAATTTTATATACGTTAACTCAAAAAAGTCTACACTCTTTGTTATAAGTCGGAAGTTGATTTCTGAGACTAAATTGTAAACAAGATAAAGTCATCTTTAACAGATAAATTTTGAAAAATGTATTGTAATCACAATAAATATGTTCTAAGCCATTACGTCTAGTAAAAATTGCATTTCTGTGTACGTTGATTCAAGAAAAAATGAAGGAAGTCAAATTTCACAATATAAGAAGGTTGAAAAACCAGCCAGAACTAATCCAAATTCTAACAAATTTCATCTATTTGAATCAAATTGAAAGACAAAGCCAAGACAAAAATAAAGAGTTCATAAAAATGTTGAATTGTTTATACTGTTAACTCAAAAAAGTCTACAATCTTCGTTATAAGTCGGAACTCGATTTCTGAGACTAAATTGTAAACTAGTTAAACTCATCTTTAACAGAAAAAGTTTGAAAAATGTATTGTAATCACAATAAATATGTTCTAAGGCAGTACGTCTAGTAAAAATTGCATTTCTATGTACGTTGATTCAAGAAAATATGAAGGAAGCCAAATTTCACAATAGAAGAAGGATGAAAGACCAAGCAGAACTAATCCAAATATTAACAGAATTCATCTATCTTGAATCAAATAGAAAGACAAATCCAACACAAAAAGAAAGAGTTCATAAAAATGTTGAATTTTATATACGTTAACTCAAAAAAGTCTACACTCTTTGTTATAAGTCGGAAGTTGATTTCTGAGACTAAATTGTAAACATGATAAAGTCATCTTTAACAGATAAATTTTGAAAAATGTATTGTAATCACAATAAATATGTTCTAAGCCATTACGTCTAGTAAAAATTTCATTTCTGTGTACGTTGATTCAAGAAAAAATGAAGGAAGTCAAATTTCACAATATAAGAAGGATGAAAAACCAGCCAGAACTAATCCAAATTCTAACAAATTTCATCTATTTGAATCAAATTGAAAGACAAAGCCAAGACAAAAATAAAGAGTTCATAAAAATGTTGAATTTTTTATACTGTTAACTCAAAAAAGTCTACAATCTTCGTTATAAGTCGGAAGTCGATTTCTGAGACTAAATTGTAAACTAGTTAAACTCATCTTTAACAAAAAAAAGTTTGAAAAATGTATTGTAATCACAATAAATATGTTCTAAGGCAGTACGTCTAGTAAAAATTGCATTTCTATGTACGTTGATTCAAAAATATATGAAGGAAGTCAAATTTCACAATAGAAAAAGGATGAAAGACCAAGCAGAACTAATCCAAATCCTAACAAATTTCATCTATCTTGAATCAAATTGAAAGACAAAGCCAAGAAAAAAATAAAGAGTTCATAAAAATGTTGAATTTTTTATACTGTTAACTCAAAAAAGTCTACAATCTTCGTTATAAGTCGGAAGTCGATTTCTGAGACTAAATTGTAACCTAGTTAAACTCATCTTTAACAGAAAAAGTTTGAAAAATGTATTGTAATCACAATAAATATGTTCTAAGGCAGTACGTCTAGTAAAAATTGCATTTCTGTGTACGTTAATTCAAGAAAATATTAAGGAAGCCAAATTTCACAATAGAAGAAGGATGAAAGACCAGCCAGAACTAATCCAAATTGTAACAAAATTCATCTATTTGAATCAAATTGAAAGACAAAGCCAATACAAAAATAAAGAGTTCATAAAAATGTTGAATTTTTTATACGTTAACTCAAAAAAGTCTACACTCTTTGTTATAAGTCGGAAGTTGATTTCTGAGACTAAATTGTAAACAAGATAAACTCATCTTTAACAGAAAAAGTTTGAAAAATGTATTTTAATCACAATAAATATGTTCTAAGCCATTACTTCTAGTAAAAATTGCATTTCTGTGTACGTTGATTCAAGAAAATATGAAGGAAGTCAAATTTCACAATATAAGAAGGATGAAAGACCAGCCAGAACTAATCCAAATTCTAACAAATTTCATCTATTTGAATCAAATTGAAAGACAAAGCCAAGACAAAAATAAAGAGTTCATAAAAATGTTGAATTGTTTATACTGTTAACTCAAAAAAGTCTACAATCTTCGTTATAAGTCGGAACTCGATTTCTGAGACTAAATTGTAAACTAGTTAAACTCATCTTTAACAGAAAAAGTTTGAAAAATGTATTGTAATCACAATAAATATGTTCTAAGGCAGTACGTCTAGTAAAAATTGCATTTCTATGTACGTTGATTCAAGAAAATATGAAGGAAGCCAAATTTCACAATAGAAGAAGGATGAAAGACCAAGCAGAACTAATCCAAATTTTAACAGAATTCATCTATCTTAAATCAAATAGAAAGACAAATCCAACACAAAAAGAAAGAGTTCATAAAAATGTTGAATTTTATATACGTTAACTCAAAAAAGTCTACACTCTTTGTTATAAGTCGGAAGTTGATTTCTGAGACTAAATTGTAAACAAGATAAAGTCATCTTTAACAGATAAATTTTGAAAAATGTATTGTAATCACAATAAATATGTTCTAAGCCATTACGTCTAGTAAAAATTGCATTTCTGTGTACGTTGATTCAAGAAAAAATGAAGGAAGTCAAATTTCACAATATAAGAAGGATGAAAAACCAGCCAGAACTAATCCAAATTCTAACAAATTTCATCTATTTGAATCAAATTGAAAGACAAAGCCAAGACAAAAATAAAGAGTTCATAAAAATGTTGAATTTTTTATACTGTTAACTCAAAAAAGTCTACAATCTTCGTTATAAGTCGGAAGTCGATTTCTGAGACTAAATTGTAAACTAGTTAAACTCATCTTTAACAAAAAAAAGTTTGAAAAATGTATTGTAATCACAATAAATATGTTCTAAGGTAGTACGTCTAGTAAAAATTGCATTTCTATGTACGTTAATTCAAGAAAATATGAAGGAAGCCAAATTCACAATAGAAGAAGGATGAAAGACCAGCAAGAACTAATCCAAATTGTAACAAAATTCATCTATTTGAATCAAATTGAAAGACAAAGCCAATACAAAAATAAAGAGTTCATAAAAATGTTGAATTTTTTATACGTTAACTCAAAAAAGTCTACACTCTTCGTTATAAGTCGGAAGTTGATTTCTGAGACTAAATTGTAAACAAGATAAACTCATCTTTAACAGAAATTTTTTGAAGAATGTATTGTAATCACAATAAATATGTTCTAAGCCATTACATCTGGTAAAAATTGCATTTCTGTGTACGTTGATTCAAGAAAATATGAAGGAAGTCAAATTTCACAATATAAGAAGGATGAAAGTCCAGCCAGAACTAATCCAAATTCTAACAAATTTCATCTATTTGAATCAAATTGAAAGACAAAGCCAAGAAAAAAATAAAGAGTTCATAAAAATGTTGATTTTTGTATACTGTTAACTCAAAAAAGTATACACTCTTCGTTATAAGTCGGAAGTCGATTTCTGAGACTAAATTGTAAACTAGTTAAACTCATCTTTAACAGAAAAAGTTTGAAAAATGTATTATAATCACAATAAATATGTTCTAAGGCAGTACGTCTAGTAAAAATTGCATTTCTGTGTACGTTGACTCAAGAAAATATGAAGGAAGTCAAATTTCACAATATAAGAAGGATGAAAGGCCAGCAAGAACTAATCCAAATTGAAACAAAATTCATCTATTTGAATCAAATTGAAAGACAAAGCCAAGACAAAAATAAAGAGTTCATAAAAATGTTGAATTTTTTATACTGTTAACTCAAAAAAGTCTACAATCTTCGTTATAAGTCGGAAGTTGATTTCTGAGACTAAATTGTAAACAAGATAAACTCATCTTTAACAGAAAATTATTGAAAAATGTATTGTCATCACAATAAATATGTTCTAAGCCATTACGTCTAGTAAAAATTGCATTTCTGTGTACGTTGATTCAATAAAACATGAAGGAAGTCAAATTTCACAATATAAGAAGGAGGAAAGACCAGCCAGAACTAATCCAAATTCTAACAAATTTCATTTATTTGAATCAAATTGAAAAACAAAGCCAAGTCAAAAATAAAGATTTCATAAAAATGTTGAATTTTTTATACTGTTAACTCATAAAAGTCTACAATCTTCGTTATAAGTCGGAAGTCGATTTCTGAGACTAAATTGTAAACTAGTTAAACTCATCTTTAACAGAAAAAGTTTGAAAAATGTATTGTAATCACAATAAATATGTTCTAAGGCAGTACGTCTAGTAAAAATTGCATTTTTGTGTACGTTGATTCAAGAAAATATGAAGGAAGCCAAATTTCACAATATAAGAAGGATGAAAGACCAGCCAGAACTAATCCAAATTGAAACAAAATTCATCTATTTGAATCAAATTGAAAGACAAAGCCAAGACAAAAATAAAGAGTTCATAAAAATGTTGAATTTTTTATACTGTTAACTCAAAAAAGTCTACACTTTTCGTTATAAGTCGGAAGTCGATTTCTGAGACTAAATTGTAAACTAGTTAAACTCATCTTTAACAGAAAAAGTTTGAAAAATGTATTGTAATCACCATAAATATGTTCTAAGGCAGTACGTCTAGTAAAAATTGCATTTCTATGTACATTGATTCAAGAATATATGAAGGAAGTCAAATTTCACAATAGAAGAAGGATGAAAGACCAAGCAGAACTAATACAAATACTAACAAATTTCATCTATCTTGAATCAAATAGAAAGACAAAGCCAACACAAAAAGAAAGAGTTCATAAAAATGTTGAATCTTATATACGTTAACTCAAAAAAGTCTACAAACTTCGGTATAAGTCGAAAATTGATTTCTGAGACTAAATTGTAAACTAGATAAATTCATCTTTAACAGAAAATTTTTGAAAATTGTATTTTAATCACAAATTATATGTTCTAAGGAATTACGTCTAGTAAAAATTGCATTTCTATGTACGTTAATTCAAGAAAATATGAAGGAAGCCAAATTTCACAATAGAAGAAGGATGAAAGACCAGCCAGAACTAATCCAAATTGTAACAAAATTCATCTATTTGAATCAAATTGAAAGACAAAGCCAATACAAAAATAAAGAGTTCATAAAAATGTTCAGTTTCATATACGTTAACTCAAAAAGTCTACACACTTCATTATAAGTCGGAAATTGATTTCTGAGACTATATTGTAAACTAGATAAACTCATCTTTAACAGAAAAAGTTTGAAAAATGTATTGTAATCACAATAAATATGTTCTAAGGCAGTACGTCTAGTAAAAATTGCATTTCTATGTACGTTAATTCAAGAAAATATGAAGGAAGCCAAATTTCACAATAGAAGAAGGATGAAAGACCAGCAAGAACTAATCCAAATTGTAACAAAATTCATCTATTTGAATCAAATTGAAAGACAAAGCCAATACAAAAATAAAGAGTTCATAAAAATGTTCAGTTTCATATACGTTAACTCAAAAAGTCTACACACTTCGTTATAAGTCGGAAATTGATTTCTGAGACTATATTGTAAACTAGATAAACTCATCTTTAACAGAAAAATTTTGAAAAATGTATTGTAATCACAATAAATATGTGCTAAGCCATTACGTCTAGTAAAAATTTCATTTCTGTGTACGTTGATTAAAGAAAATATGAAGTAAGTCAAATTTCACAATATAAGAAGGATGAAAGACCATCCAGAACTAATACAAATTCTAACAAATTTCATCTATTTGAATCAAATTGAAAGACAAAGACAAGACAAAAATAAAGAGTTCATAAAAATGTTGAATTTTTTATACTGTTAACTCAAAAAAGTCTACACTCTTCGTTATAAGTCGGAAGTCGATTTCTGAGACTAAATTGTAAATTATTTAAACTCATCTTTAACAGAAAAAGTTTGAAAAATGTATTTTAATCACAATAAATATGTTCTAAGGAATTACGTCTAGTAAAAATTGCATTTCTATGTACGTTAATTCAAGAAAATATGAAGGAAGCCAAATTTCACAATAGAAGAAGGATGAAAGACCAGCAAGAACTAATCCAAATTGTAACAAAATTCATCTATTTGAATCAAATTGAAAGACAAAGCCAATACAAAAATAAAGAGTTCATAAAAATGTTTAATTTTTTATACGTTAACTCAAAAAAGTCTACACTCTTTGTTATAAATCGGAAGTTGATTTCTGAAAATAAATTGTAAACAAGTTAACTCATCTTTAACAGAAAATTTTTGAAAAATGTATTGTAATCACAATAAATATGTTCTAAGCCATTACGTCTAGTAAAAATTGCATTTCTGTGTCCGTTGATTCAAGAAAATATGAAGGAAGTCAAATTTCACAATATAAGAAGGATGAAAGACCAGCCAGAACTAATCCAAATTCTAACAAATTTCATCTATTTGAATCAAATTGAAAGACAAAGCCAAGACAAAAATAAAGAGTTCATAAAAATGTTGAATTGTTTATACTGTTAACTCAAAAAAGTCTACAATCTTCGTTATAAGTCGGAACTCGATTTCTGAGACTAAATTGTAAACTAGTTAAACTCATC
Organism: Papaver somniferum; assembly: GCF_003573695.1. Lineage (NCBI taxonomy): Eukaryota > Viridiplantae > Streptophyta > Magnoliopsida > Ranunculales > Papaveraceae > Papaver > Papaver somniferum. The sequence continues at coordinate 1,188,063 of NW_020649082.1, forward strand.
TTTAACAGAAAAAGTTTGAAAAATGTATTGTAATCACAATAAATATGTTCTAAGGCAGTACGTCTAGTAAAAATTGCATTTCTATGTACGTTGATTCAAGAAAATATGAAGGAAGCCAAATTTCACAATAGAAGAAGGATGAAAGACCAAGCAGAACTAATCCAAATTTTAACAGAATTCATCTATCTTGAATCAAATAGAAAGACAAATCCAACACAAAAAGAAAGAGTTCATAAAAATGTTGAATTTTATATACGTTAACTCAAAAAAGTCTACACTCTTTGTTATAAGTCGGAAGTTGATTTCTGAGACTAAATTGTAAACAAGATAAAGTCATCTTTAACAGATAAATTTTGAAAAATGTATTGTAATCACAATAAATATGTTCTAAGCCATTACGTCTAGTAAAAATTGCATTTCTGTGTACGTTGATTCAAGAAAAAATGAAGGAAGTCAAATTTCACAATATAAGAAGGATGAAAAACCAGCCAGAACTAATCCAAATTCTAACAAATTTCATCTATTTGAATCAAATTGAAAGACAAAGCCAAGACAAAAATAAAGAGTTCATAAAAATGTTGAATTGTTTATACTGTTAACTCAAAAAAGTCTACAATCTTCGTTATAAGTCGGAACTCGATTTCTGAGACTAAATTGTAAACTAGTTAAACTCATCTTTAACAGAAAAAGTTTGAAAAATGTATTGTAATCACAATAAATATGTTCTAAGGCAGTACGTCTAGTAAAAATTGCATTTCTATGTACGTTGATTCAAGAAAATATGAAGGAAGCCAAATTTCACAATAGAAGAAGGATGAAAGACCAAGCAGAACTAATCCAAATTTTAACAGAATTCATCTATCTTGAATCAAATAGAAAGACAAATCCAACACAAAAAGAAAGAGTTCATAAAAATGTTGAATTTTATATACGTTAACTCAAAAAAGTCTACACTCTTTGTTATAAGTCGGAAGTTGATTACTGAGACTAAATTGTAAACAAGATAAAGTCATCTTTAACAGATAAATTTTGAAAAATGTATTGTAATCACAATAAATATGTTCTAAGCCATTACGTCTAGTAAAAATTTCATTTCTGTGTACGTTGATTCAAGAAAAAATGAAGGAAGTCAAATTTCACAATATAAGAAGGATGAAAAACCAGCCAGAACTAATCCAAATTCTAACAAATTTCATCTATTTGAATCAAATTGAAAGACAAAGCCAAGACAAAAATAAAGAGTTCATAAAAATGTTGAATTTTTTATACTGTTAACTCAAAAAAGTCTACAATCTTCGTTATAAGTCGGAAGTCGATTTCTGAGACTAAATTGTAAACTAGTTAAACTCATCTTTAACAAAAAAAAGTTTGAAAAATGTATTGTAATCACAATAAATATGTTCTAAGGCAGTACGTCTAGTAAAAATTGCATTTCTATGTACGTTGATTCAAAAATATATGAAGGAAGTCAAATTTCACAATAGAAAAAGGATGAAAGACCAAGCAGAACTAATCCAAATCCTAACAAATTTCATCTATCTTGAATCAAATTGAAAGACAAAGCCAAGAAAAAAATAAAGAGTTCATAAAAATGTTGAATTTTTTATACTGTTAACTCAAAAAAGTCTACAATCTTCGTTATAAGTCGGAAGTCGATTTCTGAGACTAAATTGTAACCTAGTTAAACTCATCTTTAACAGAAAAAGTTTGAAAAATGTATTGTAATCACAATAAATATGTTCTAAGGCAGTACGTCTAGTAAAAATTGCATTTCTGTGTACGTTAATTCAAGAAAATATTAAGGAAGCCAAATTTCACAATAGAAGAAGGATGAAAGACCAGCCAGAACTAATCCAAATTGTAACAAAATTCATCTATTTGAATCAAATTGAAAGACAAAGCCAATACAAAAATAAAGAGTTCATAAAAATGTTGAATTTTTTATACGTTAACTCAAAAAAGTCTACACTCTTTGTTATAAGTCGGAAGTTGATTTCTGAGACTAAATTGTAAACAAGATAAACTCATCTTTAACAGAAAAAGTTTGAAAAATGTATTTTAATCACAATAAATATGTTCTTAGCCATTACTTCTAGTAAAAATTGCATTTCTGTGTACGTTGATTCAAGAAAATATGAAGGAAGTCAAATTTCACAATATAAGAAGGATGAAAGACCAGCCAGAACTAATCCAAATTCTAACAAATTTCATCTATTTGAATCAAATTGAAAGACAAAGCCAAGACAAAAGAAAAGAGTTCATAAAAATGTTGAATTTTTTATATTGTTAACTCAAAAAATTCTACACTCTTCGTTATAAGTCGGAAGTCGATTTCTGAGACTAAATTGTAAAAAAGTTAAACTCATCTTTAACAGAAAAAGTTTGAAAAATTTATTGTAATCACAATAAATATGTTCTAAGGGAGTACGTCTAGTAAAAATTGCATTTCTATGTACGTTGATTCAAGAACATATGAAGGAAGTCAAATTTCACAATAGAAGAAGGATGAAAGACCAAGCAGAACTAATCCAAATCCTAACAAATTTCATCTATCTTGAATCAAATAGAAAGACAAAGGCAACACAAAAAGAAAGAGTGCATAAAAATGTTGAATTTTATATACGTTAACTCAAAAAAGTCTACACTCTTTGTTATAAGTCGGAAGTTGATTTCTGAGACTAAATTGTAAACAAGATAAACTCATCTTTAACAAAAAAATGTGAAAAATATATTGTAATCACAAATTATATGTTCTAAGCCATTACGTCTAGTAAAAATTGCATTTCTGTGTACGTTGATTCAAGAAAATATGAAGGAAGTAACATTTCACAATATAAGAAGGATGAAAGATCAGCCAGAACTAATCCAAATTCTAACAAATTTCATCTATTTGAATCATATTGAAAGACAAAGCCAAGAAAAAAATAAAGAGTTCATAAAAATGTTGAATTTTTTATACTGTTAACTCAAAAAAGTCTACACTCTTCGTTATAAGTCGGAAGTCGATTTCTGAGACTAAATTGTAAACTAGTTAAACTCATCTTTAACAGAAAAAGTTTGAAAAATGTATTGTAATCACAATAAATATGTTCTAAGGCAGTACGTCTAGTAAAAATTGCATTTCTATGTACGTTAATTCAAGAAAATATGAAGGAAGCCAAATTTCACAATAGAAGAAGGATGAAAGACCAGCCAGAATAATCCAAATTGTAACAAAATTCATCTATTTGAATCAAATTGAAAGACAAAGCCAATACAAAAATAAAGAGTTCATAAAAATGTTGAATTTTTTATACGTTAACTCAAAAAAGTCTACACTCTTTGTTATAAGTCGGAAGTTGATTTCTGAGCCTAAATTGTAAACAAGATAAACTCATCTTTAACAGAAAATTTTTGAAAAATGTATTGTAATCACAATAAATATGTTCTAAGCCATTACGTCTAGTAAAAATTGCATTTCTGTGTACGTTGATTCAAGAAAACATGAAGGAAGTCAAATTTCACAATATAAGAAGGAGGAAAGACCAGCCAGAACTAATCCAAATTCTAACAAATTTCATCTATTTGAATCAAATTGAAAGACAAAGCCAAGACAAAAATAAAGAGTTCATAAAAATGTTGATTTTTTTATACTGTTAACTCAAAAAAGTCTACAATCTTCGTTATAAGTCGGAACTCGATTTCTGATACTAAATTGTAAACTAGTTAAACTCATCTTTAACAGAAAAAGTTTGAAAAATGTATTGTAATCACAATAAATATGTTCTAAGGCAGTACGTCTAGTAAAAATTGCATTTCTATGTACGTTAATTCCAGAAAATATAAAGGAAGCCAAATTTGATAATAGAAGAAGGATGAAAGACCAGCCATAACTAATCCAAATTGTAACAAAATTCATATATTAGAATCAAATTGAAAGACAAAGCCAATACAAAAATAAAGAGTTCATAAAAATGTTGAATTTTGTATACGTTAACTCAAAAAGGTCTACACTCTTTGTTATAAGTCGGAAGTCGATTTCTGAGACTAAATTGTAAACAAGATAAACTCATCTTTAACAGAAAAATTTTGAAAAATGTATTGTAATCACAATAAATATGTTCTAAGCCATTACGTCTAGTAAAAATTGCATTTCTGTGTACGTTGATTCAAGAAAATATGAAGGAAGTCAAATTTCACAATATAAGAAGGATGAAAGACCAGCCAGAACTAATCCAAATTCTAACAAATTTCATCTATTTGAATCAAATTGAAAGACAAAGCCAAGACAAAAATAAAGAGTTCATAAAAATGTTGAATTTTTTATACTGTTAACTCAAAAAAGTCTACAATCTTCGTTATAAGTCGGAAGTCGATTTCTGAGACTAAATTGTAAACTAGTTAAACTCATCTTTAACAGAAAAAGTTTGAAAAATGTATTGTAATCACAATAAATATGTTCTAAGGCAGTACGTCTAGTAAAAATTGCATTTCTATGTACGTTAATTCAAGAAAATATGAAGGAATCCAAATTTCAATATAGAAGAAGGATGAAAGACCAGCCAGAACTAATCCAAATTGTAACAAAATTCATCTATTTGAATCAAATTTAAAGACAAAGCCAATACAAAAATAAAGAGTTCATAAAAATGTTGAATTTTTTATACTGTTAACTCAAAAAAGTCTACAATCTTCGTTATAAATCGGAAGTCGATTTCTGAGACTAAATTGTAAACTAGATAAACTCATCTTTAACAGAAAAAATTTGAAAAATGTATTGTAATCACAATAAATATGTTCTAAGGCAGTAAGTCTAGTAAAAATTGCATTTCTATGTACGTTAATTCCAGAAAATATGAAGGAAGTCAAATTTCACAATATAAGAAGGATGAAAGACCAGCCAGAACTTATCCAAATTATAAAAAAATTCATCAATTTGAATGAAATTGAAAGACAAAGCCAATACAAAAATAAAGAGTTCATAAAAATGTTCAATTTTTTATAGGTTAACTCAAAAAGGTCTACACTCTTTGTTATAAGTCGGAAGTTGATTTCTGAGACTAAATTGTACACAAGATAAACTCATCTTTAACAGAAAATTTTTGAAAAATGTATTGTAATCACAATAAATATGTTCTAAGCCATTACGTCTAGTAAAAATTGCATTTCTGTGTACGTTGATTCAAGAAAATATGAAGGAAGTCAAATTTCACAATATAAGAAGGATGAAAGACCAGCCACAACTAATCCTAATTCTAACAAATTTCATCTATTTGAATCAAATTGAAAGACAAAGCCAAGAAAAAAATAAAGAGTTCATAAAAATGTTGAATTTTTTATACTGTTAACTCAAAAAAGTCTACAATCTTCGTTATAAGTCGGAAGTCGATTTCTGAGACTAAATTGTAAACTAGTTAAACTCATCTTTAACAGAAAAAGTTTGAAAAATGTATTGTAATCACAATAAATATGTTCTAAGGCAGTACGTCTAGTAAAAATTGCATTTCTATGTACGTTGATTCAAGAAAATATGAAGGAAGCCAAATTTCACAATATCAGAAGGATGAAAGTCCAGCCAAAACTAATCCAAATTGTAACAAAATTCATCTATTTGAATCAAATTGAAAGACAAAGCCAATACAAAAATAAAGAGTTCATAAAAATGTTGAATTTTTTATACGTTAACTCAAAAAAGTCTACACTCTTTGTTATAAGTCGGAAGTTGATTTCTGAGACTAAATTGTAAACAAGATAAACTCATCTTTAACAGAAAAATTTTGAAAAATGTATTGTAATCACAATAAATATGTTCTAAGCCATTACGTCTAGTAAAAATTGTATTTCTGTGTACGTTGATTCAAGAAAATATGAAGGAAGTCAAATTTCACAAATAAGAAGGATGAAAGACCAGCCAGAACTAATCCAAATTCTAACAAATTTCATCTATTTGAATCAAATTGAAAGACAAAGCCAAGACAAAAATAAAGAGTTCATAAAAATGTTGATTTTTTTATACTGTTAACTCAAAAAAGTCTACAATCTTCGTTATAAGTCGGAAGTCGATTTCTGAGACTAAATTGTAAACTAGTTAAACTCATCTTTAACAGAAAAAGTTTGAAAAATGTATTGTAATCACAATAAATATGTTCTAAGGCAGTACGTCCAGTAAAAATTGCATTTCTATGTACGTTAATTCCAGAAAATATGAAGGAAGCCAAATTTCACAATAGAAGGAGGATGAAAGACCAGCGTGAACTAATCCAAATTGTAACAAAATTCATCTATTTGAATCAAATTGAAAGACAAAGCCAAGACAAAAATAAAGAGTTCATAAAAATGTTGAATTTTTTATACTGTTAACTCAAAAAAGTCTACAATCTTCGTTATAAGTCGGAAGTCGATTTTTGAGACTAAACTGTAAACTAGTTAAACTCATCTTTAACAGAAAAAGTTTGAAAAATGTATTGTAATCACAATAAATATGTTCTAAGCCATTACGTCTGGTAAAAATTGCATTTCTATGTACGTTGATTCAAGAAAATATGAAGGAAGTCAAATTTACCAATATAAGAAGGATGAAAGACCATCCAGAACTAATCCAAATTCTAACAAATTTCATCTATTTGAATCAAATTGAAAGACAAAGCCAAGACAAAAATAAAGAGTTCATAAAAATGTTGAATTTTTTATACTGTTAACTCAAAAAAGTCTAGAATCTTCGTTATAATTCGGAAGTCGATTTCTAAGACTAAATTGTAAACTAGTTAAACTCATCTTTAACAGAAAAAGTTTGAAAAATGTATTGTAATCACAATAAATATGTTCTAAGGCAGTACGTCTAGTAAAAATTGCATTTCTATGTACGTTAATTCAAGAAAATATGAAGGAAGCCAAATTTCAATATAGAAGAAGGATGAAAGACCAGCCAGAACTAATCCAAATTGTAAAAAAATTCATCTATTTGAATCAAATTTAAAGACAAAGCCAATACAAAAATAAAGAGTTCATAAAAATGTTGAATTTTTTATACGTTAACTCAAAAAAGTCTACACTCTTTGTTATAAGTCGGAAGTTGATTTCTGAGACTAAATTGTAAACAAGATAAACTCATCTTTAACAGAAAATTTTTTGAAAAATGTATTGTAATCACAATAAATATGTTCTAAGCCATTACGTCTAGTAAAAATTGCATTTCTGTGTACGTTGATTCAAGAAAATATGAAGGAAGTCAAATTTCACAATATAAGAAGGATGAAAGACCAGCCAGAACTAATCCAAATTCTAACAAATTTCATCTATTTGAATCAACTTGAAAGACAAAGCCAAGACAAAAATAAAGAATTCATAAAAATGTTGAATTTTTTATACTGTTAATTCAAAAAAGTCTACAATCTTCGTTATAAGTCGGAAGTCGATTTCTGAGACTAAATTGTAAAAAAGTTAAACTCATCTTTAACAGAAAAAGTTTGAAAAATGTATTGTAATCACAATAAATATGTTCTAAGGCAGTACGTCTAGTAAAAATTGCATTTCTATGTACGTTAATTCAAGAAAATATGAAGGAAGCCAAATTTCACAATAGAAGAAGGATGAAAGACCAGCCAGAACTAATCCAAATTGTAACAAAATTCATCTATTTGAATCAAATTGAAAGACAAAGCCAATACAAAAATAAAGAGTTCATAAAAATGTTGAATTTTTTATACGTTAACTCAAAAAGGTCTACACTCTTTTTTATAAGTCGGAAGTTGATTTCTGAGACTAAATTGTAAACAAGATAAACTCATCTTTAACAGAAAATTTTTGAAAAATGTATTGTAATCACAATAAATATGTTCTAAGCCATTACGTCTAGTAAAAATTGCATTTCTGTGTACATTGATTCAAGAAAATATGAAGGAAGTCAAATTTCACAATATAAGAAGGATGAAAGACCAGCCACAACTAATCCAAATTCTAACAAATTTCATCTATTTGAATCAAATTGAAAGACAAAGCCAAGAAAAAAATAAAGAGTTCATAAAAATGTTGAATTTTTTATACTGTTAACTCAAAAAAGTCTACAATCTTCGTTATAAGTCGGAAGTCGATTTCTGAGACTAAATTGTAACCTAGTTAAACTCATCTTTAACAGAAAAAGTTTGAAAAATGTATTGTAATCACAATAAATATGTTCTAAGGCAGTACGTCTAGTAAAAATTGCATTTCTGTGTACGTTAATTCAAGAAAATATTAAGGAAGCCAAATTTCACAATAGAAGAAGGATGAAAGACCAGCCAGAACTAATCCAAATTGTAACAAAATTCATCTATTTGAATCAAATTGAAAGACAAAGCCAATACAAAAATAAAGAGTTCATAAAAATGTTGAATTTTTTATATGTTAACTCAAAAAAGTCTACACTCTTTGTTATAAGTCGGAAGTTGATTTCTGAGACTAAATTGTAAACAAGATAAACTCATCTTTAACAGAAAATTATTGAAAAATGTATTGTCATCACAATAAATATGTTCTAAGCCATTACGTCTAGTAAAAATTGCATTTCTGTGTACGTTGATTCAATAAAACATGAAGGAAGTCAAATTTCACAATATAAGAAGGAGGAAAGACCAGCCAGAACTAATCCAAATTCTAACAAATTTCATCTATTTGAATCAAATTGAAAGACAAAGCCAAGACAAAAATAAAGAGTTCATAAAAATGTTGATTTTTTTATACTGTTAACTCAAAAAAGTCTACACTCTTCGTTATAAGTCGGAAGTCGATTTCTGAGACTAAATTGTAAACTAGTTAAACTCATCTTTAACAGAAAAACTTTGATAAATGTATTGTAATCACAATAAATATGTTCTAAGGCAGTACGTCTAGTAAAAATTGCATTTCTATGTATGTTGTTTCAAGAATATATGAAGGAAGTCAAATTTCACAATAGAAGAAGGATGAAAGACCAAGCAGAACTAATCCAAATTCTAACAAATTTCATCTATTTGAATCAAATTGAAAGACAAAGCCAAGACAAAAATAAAGAGTTCATAAAAATGTTGAATTTTTTATACTGTTAACTCAAAAAAGTCTACAATCTTCGTTATAAGTCGGAAGTCGATTTCTGAAACTAAATTGTAAACTAGTTAAACTCATCTTTAACAGAAAAAGTTTGAAAAATTTATTGTAATCACAATAAATATGTTCTAAGGCAGTACGTCTAGTAAAAATTGCATTTCTATGTACGTTAATTCAAGAAAATATGAAGGAAGCCAAATTTCACAATAGAAGAAGGATGAAAGACCAGCCAGAACTAATCCAAATTATAACAAAATTCATTTATTTGAATCAAATTGAAAGACAAAGCCAATACAAAAATAAAGAGTTCATAAAAATGTTGAATTTTTTATACGTTAACTCAAAAAAGTCTACACTCTTTGTTATAAGTCGGAAGTTGATTTCTGAGACTAAATTGTAAACAAGATAAACTCATCTTTAACAGAAAATTTTTGAAAAATGTATTGTCATCACAATAAATATGTTCTAAGCCATTACGTCTAGTAAAAATTGCATTTCTGTGTACGTTGATTCAATAAAACATGAAGGAAGTCAAATTTCACAATATAAGAAGGATCAAAGACCAGCCAGAACTAATCCAAATTCTAACAAATTTCATCTATTTGAATCAAATTGAAAGACAAAGCCAAGTCAAAAATAAAGAGTTCATAAAAATGTTGAATTTTTTATACTGTTAACTCATAAAAGTCTACAATCTTCGTTATAAGTCGGAAGTCGATTTCTGAGACTAAATTGTAAACTAGTTAAACTCATCTTTAACAGAAAAAGTTTGAAAAATGTATTGTAATCACAATAAATATGTTCTAAGGCAGTACGTCTAGTAAAAATTGCATTTCTGTGTACGTTGATTCAAGAAAATATGAAGGAAGCCAAATTTCACAATATAAGAAGGATGAAAGTCCAGCCAAAACTAATCCAAATTGTAACAAAATTCATCTATTTGAATCAAATTGAAAGACAAAGCCAATACAAAAATAAAGAGTTCATAAAAATGTTGAATTTTTTATACGTTAACTCAAAAAAGTCTACACTCTTTGTTATAAGTCGGAAGTTGATTTCTGAGACTAAATTGTAAACAAGATAAACTCATCTTTAACAGAAAATTTTTGAAAAATGTATTGTAATCACAATAAATATGTTCTAAGCCATTACATCTAGTAAAAATTGCATTTCTGTGTACGTTGATTCAAGAAAATATGAAGGAGGTCAAATTTCACAATATAAGAAGGATGAAAGACCAGCCAGAACTAATCCAAATTGTAACAAAATTCATCTATTTGAATCAAATTGAAATTAAAGCCAATACAAAAATAAAGAGTTCATAAAAATGTTGAATTTTTTATACGTTAACTCAAAAAAGTCTACACTCTTTGTTATAAGTCGGAAGTTGATTTCTGAGACTAAATTGTAAACAAGATAAACTCATCTTTAACAGAAAAAGTTTGAAAAATGTATTTTAATCACAATAAATATGTTCTAAGCCATTACTTCTAGTAAAAATTGCATTTCTGTGTACGTTGATTCAAGAAAATATGAAGGAAGTCAAATTTCACAATATAAGAAGGATGAAAGACCAGCCAGAACTAATCCAAATTCTAACAAATTTCATCTATTTGAATCAAATTGAAAGACAAAGCCAAGACAAAAGAAAAGAGTTCATAAAAATGTTGAATTTTTTATATTGTTAACTCAAAAAATTCTACACTCTTCGTTATAAGTCGGAAGTCGATTTCTGAGACTAAATTGTAAAAAAGTTAAACTCATCTTTAACAGAAAAAGTTTGAAAAATTTATTGTAATCACAATAAATATGTTCTAAGGGAGTACGTCTAGTAAAAATTGCATTTCTATGTACGTTGATTCAAGAACATATGAAGGAAGTCAAATTTCACAATAGAAGAAGGATGAAAGACCAAGCAGAACTAATCCAAATCCTAACAAATTTCATCTATCTTGAATCAAATAGAAAGACAAAGGCAACACAAAAAGAAAGAGTGCATAAAAATGTTGAATTTTATATACGTTAACTCAAAAAAGTCTACACTCTTTGTTATAAGTCGGAAGTTGATTTCTGAGACTAAATTGTAAACAAGATAAACTCATCTTTAACAGAAAAATTTGAAAAATATATTGTAATCACAAATTATATGTTCTAAGCCATTACGTCTAGTAAAAATTGCATTTCTGTGTACGTTGATTCAAGAAAATATGAAGGAAGTAACATTTCACAATATAAGAAGGATGAAAGATCAGCCAGAACTAATCCAAATTCTAACAAATTTCATCTATTTGAATCATATTGAAAGACAAAGCCAAGACAAAAATAAAGAGTTCATAAAAATGTTGAATTTTTTATACTGTTAACTCAAAAAAGTCTACACTCTTCGTTATAAGTCGGAAGTCGATTTCTGAGACTAAATTGTAAACTAGTTAAACTCATCTTTAACAGAAAAAGTTTGAAAAATGTATTGTAATCACAATAAATATGTTCTAAGGCAGTACGTCTAGTAAAAATTGCATTTCTATGTACGTTAATTCAAGAAAATATGAAGGAAGCCAAATTTCACAATAGAAGAAGGATGAAAGACCAGCCAGAATAATCCAAATTGTAACAAAATTCATCTATTTGAATCAAATTGAAAGACAAAGCCAATACAAAAATAAAGAGTTCATAAAAATGTTGAATTTTTTATACGTTAACTCAAAAAAGTCTACACTCTTTGTTATAAGTCGGAAGTTGATTTCTGAGCCTAAATTGTAAACAAGATAAACTCATCTTTAACAGAAAATTTTTGAAAAATGTATTGTAATCACAATAAATATGTTCTAAGCCATTACGTCTAGTAAAAATTGGATTTCTGTGTACGTTGATTCAAGAAAATATGAAGGAAGTCAAATTTCACAATATAAGAAGGATGAAAGACCAGCCAGAACTAACCCCAATTCTAACAAATTTCATCTATTTGAATCAAATTGAAAGACAAAGCCAAGACAAAAATAAAGAGTTCATAAAAATGTTGAATTTTTTATAATGTTAACTCAAAAAAGTCTACACTCTTCGTTATAAGTCGGAAGTCGATTTCTGAGACTAAATTGTAAACTAGTTAAACCCATCTTTAACATAAAAAGTTTGAAAAATGTATTGTAATCACAATAAATATGTTCTAAGGCAGTACGTCTAGTAAAAATTGCATTTCTATGTACGTTGATTCAAGAATATATGAAGGAAGTCAAATTTCACAATAAAAGAAGGATGAAAGACTAATCAGAACTAATCCAAATCCTCACAAATTTCATCTATGTTGAATCAAATAGAAAGACAAAGCCAACACAAAAACAAAGAGTTCATAAAAATGTTGAATTTTATATACGTTAACTCAAAAAAGTCTACAAACTTCGGTATAAGTCAAAAATGGATTTCTGAGACTAAATTGTAAACTAGATAAACTCATCTTTAACAGAAAAAGTTTGAAAAATGTATTTTAATCACAAATTATATGTTCTAAGGAATTACGTCTAGTAAAATTTGCATTTCTATGTACGTTAATTCAAGAAAATATGAGGGAAGCCAAATTTCACAATAGAAGAAGGATGAAAGACCAGCCAGAACTAATACAAATTGTAACAAAATTCATCTATTTGAATCAAATTGAAAGACAAAGACAATACAAAAATAAAGAGTTCATAAAAATGTTGAATTTTATATACGTTAACTCAAAAAGTCTACACACTTCGTTATAAGTCGGAAATTGATTTCTGAGACTATATTGTAAACTAGATAAACTCATCTTTAACAGAAAAAGTTTGAAAAATGTATTGTAATCACAATAAATATGTTCTAAGGCAGTACGTCTAGTAAAAATTGCATTTCTATGTACTTTGATTCAAGAATATTTGAAGGAAGTCGAATTTCACAATAGAAGAAGGATGAAAGACCAAGCAGAACTAATCCAAATCCTAACAAATTTCATATATCTTGAATCAAATAGAAAGACAAAGCCAACAAAAAAAGAAGGAGTTCGTAAAAATGTTGAATTTTATATACGTTAACTCAAAATAGTCTACAAACTTCGGTATAAGTCGAAAATTGATTTCTGAGACTAAATTGTAAACTAGATAAACTCATCTTTAATAGAAAAAGTTTGAAAAATGTATTTTAATCACAAATTATATGTTCTAAGGAATTACGTCTAGTAAAAATTGCATTTCTATGTACGTTAATTCAAGAAAATATGAAGGAAGCCAAATTTCACAATAGAAGAAGGATGAAAGACCAGCCAGAACTAATCCAAATTGTAACAAAATTCATCTATTTGAATCAAATTGAAAGACAAAGCCAAGACAAAAATAAAGAGTTCAAATAAATGTTGAATTTTTTATACGTTAACTCAAAAAAGTCTACACTCTTTGTTATAAATCGGAAGTTGATTTCTGAGACTAAATTGTAAACAAGATAAACTCATCTTTAACAGAAAAATTATGAAAAATGTATTGTAATCAAAATAAATATGTTCTAAGCCAGTACGTCTAGTAAAAATTGCATTTCTATGTACGTTGATTCAAGAATATATGAAGGAAGTCAAGAGATCAGAGTGACCCCAAAAACTCCTAGAACCTATTTAAAACGATAATAAATTACATTTGGTGATTCAGTAGAACTTAAGAAAACTGGCCGACCTTCAAAGTGAAAACCAACCCCATCCTCTAACAAGCAACCACGTTTTGCCATAGCACCAGCTGCAAAGTTTGCCTCTCTAAAGGAATGTTCAAAACGAATTGAACCATATAAACCTTTTACCTCCATCCATCTTTGCCTAGCAAACCAAGGAACGTTATCTTCTTCCAACGCCTTCAGCACACTTGTAGAATCAGATCTAATAACAATGCAAGCATATCCCCACTGAACTGCCCACTCCATACCCACAATAATACCATAAAATTCAGCCAAATAATTAGAAGTAACTCCCAAGCCAATACACATTGCACCAACCACTTCACAATTCGCATTCCTTGCAACAACACCAGCTCCCGCCACCCATGGATTACCTCTTGAGGCGCCATCCGTGCACAAAAGCAATTCATTAGTATTAGGAGGAAACCAAAAACACTCCTTGGGATCAGTAAACTTCACCTTTCTATGCCGAACTCGAAAAAACTCCAGAATTCTCAAGTCTTCCAAAGAATTATGCATATAACTCTTCATACGAACTGAATAATCTTGCATCAAATTAAAAACATGTTTTTGAAATAAAGACCAACAAGGGTTCTTCTTTTCATACACCTTTTTGTTTCTAGTGAACCATAATTCTGAACGCACAACCAAATTCACTACCAACCACAAATCCTTAACAATACCACTGTGATTTTTTGCCTCTTGGTAAGAAGAAATAATATCATAATGAGGTTTAATTTTGAAAATACCTTCAATCCACTCCCAAGCTTGACGCGCAAAATTACAGCTCCAAAGAATATGTTGGAGAGACTCCTCCTCAATCTGACACACACTACATTTAGATGCAAGTTGAAATTTGAATCTGCTGCGTACCTTATCAAGAGTTGCACAAGCACCACGAATAAACTTCCAGTTCTGAGCCGCCAATGAAGGATGCACTACCCTCTTCCATAACAGCCCCACCTCCCTCAAAATAGGATATTTCTTCCTAATCAACTCCCTTGCCGCCTTGACAGAAAATTTACCATGTAAATCAGGCATCCAAATACGCCTATCCACTCCCATATGGATTTTTGGTAAGTCTTGTTGCACCACACCAGCACTTAATAGGAGATGCAAATGAACTCCTTGAATCTGCCAATCACCTTGCACAATAATATCACATACACGAGCTGATCTGTCTAAGTTCGTGCGATTTAAAACATTAGCTAAGGTTGTATTTCCATACCAAATATCAAAGAATAAAGAAGTATCCCTACCATCACCAATAAAACACTTCGTGTTATTCACCATCTCCTTATGAACCCAACGAAGACCAGGAAGAATAGAAGATTTCACCCCCGCCATCTTAATACGACCATCCCTACAAGTGAATTTGGCTTCCAAAAACCGATCCCACCTCTTACGAGAAGATTTTATAGACCACCATAATTTCATCAGCAAAGCTTTATTTATAGTCCTTAGGCTAGTGATCCCAAGACCACCTTCCTTTAAAGGACTACAAATCTTATCAAAACCTACTACAAAAACTCTAGAAATATTAGAATCACCCGACCACAGAAAATTACGAATCACACGCTCACATTGAAGAGTGAATTTAACCGGCCATTTGTACACAGCCATGTTATGAATGGAATAGCTCTTAACTAGCACAACTCTATCTTGAAAAGATAACATCTTACCTTTCAGGACCGAAAGTTGATCCCTCAACTTATCAACAACGTTGCTGATGTGACTATACTTTACCACTCCCGGCATCACCTTAACTCCCAAATACCTATCAGGAAAGTTAGAAATTGCCATACCCAAAAAAGTAGCAATGGTCTGACGCCTACTCAAAGTCCCACCACCAAAGTAAATCTTGCTCTTCTCCCTACAAACCCTCTGGCCTGATGCTTGCTGGTAATTCTCCAAAAGTTTCACCAAATTCTTCACACTCTTCATATTTCCCTTGCGGAAAATCATAATATCATCAGCAAAAAATAAATGAGTTGGAGCAATACCCTTACGCTTAACCATATAAGACATATCCTTAGTCTGAAAGAGTTTAGTGATGTTGAGGCTAAGCACATCCTCAATCAAAACAAAAATAAGAGGAGAAAGAGGGTCCCCCTGCCGTAAACCCCTATTAATCTTGAAGTAACCCTCCGGACTACCATTAAGAAGAATAGAAATACGCGCCGAATTCAGAATTTTCCAAATCACAGAGCACCAATCTTCAGAAAAACCATACCTTCTAAAAACTTCAAGAACAAAAGACCAGCTCACAGTATCAAAAGCCTGAGAGATATCAAGCTTCAAACCCAAATTACCGTCCTTCCTTTTGATGTGCAATTCATTCACCATCTCCGAAGCTAAACTAATATTCTCATGGATATTCCTTCCCTTCATGAAAGCCACTTGCTCTTCAGACACCAACTTACCCAACACCCTACCAAGCCTCGTAGCCAAGATTTTAGTAAAAATATTAAAGAAGAAATTACTTAAACCAATCGGCCTAAAGTTCTTCAAACTAGTAGCTCCCCTAACCTTTGCAAGCAAAATAATAAGACTAGAATTAACCCCATTAGGAATGGTTTTAGAAGACCAGCAATAAGTAACCGCTAAAATCAGATCCCTATGAATAATCTCCCAACAATGTCTATAAAAACACCCCGAGAAACCAACCGGACCAGGCGCACTATCAGCTCCCAAATCAAAAACCGCCTGTTTAATCTCATCACAAGTAGGAATAGCATCCAACATATGCGACTCTTCCTCAGTAATAGAATCATGATCATAATCAAAAAGAGTTTCACTTACCTGACTATCCTCACCATTGAATTTAGCCTGATAATAAGAAACCACATGAGAACTAAGATGAACTGGATCGGTAATAGTACTCCCATCTTCAGCAACCAGCTCCGAGATTGTATTAGCACTTCTACGAATTTTAATAGAGTTGTGAAAGAAAGAAGTGTTACTAGAACCCTCCAACAACCACTTATTTCTAGATTTTTGCTTTAACATAATATTCTGCTGCCTTTGAATATCTTGATTTTTTTTTGCTAAGTCAAGAAAATATATTGATAAAAAAGATATTTACAAGATAGGTGAAGGAGAAAAGGGGACAAAGTGACACCTAAAAAACTCCTAAAACCTATTTAAAACGATAATAAATTACATTTGGAAACTCAATTGAACTTAAGAAAACTGGTCGACCTTCAAAGTGAAAACCAACCCCATCCTCTAATAAACAACCACGTTTTGCCATGGCATCAGCTGCAAAATTTGCCTCTCTAAAAGAATGTTCAAAACGAATTGAACCATATAAACCTTTAACTTCCATCCATATTTGCCTAGCAAACCAAGGAACGTTATCTTCTGCCAAAGCCTTCAACACACTTGTAGAATCTGATCTAATAACAATGCAAGCATACCCCCACTGAACTGCCCACTCCAAACCCACAATAATACCATACAATTCAGCCAAATAATTAGAAGTAACTCCCAAGCCAATACACATTGCACCAACCACTTCACAATTTGCATTCCTTGCAACAACACCAGCTCCCGCCACCCCTGGATTACCTCTTGAGGCGCCATCCATGCACAAAAGCAATTCATTATCCTTAGGAGGAATCCAACAACACTCCTTAGGATCAGTAAACTTCACCTTTCTATGCCGAACTCTAAAAAACTCCAGAATTCTCAAGTCATCCAAAGAATTATGCATATAACTCTTCATACGAACTGAATAATCTTGCATCAAACTAAAAACACGTTTTTGAAATAAAGACCAACAAGGGTTCTTCTTTTCATACACTTTTTTGTTTCTAGTGAACCATAATTCTGAACGCACAACCAAATTCACCACCAAATCCTTAACAATACCACTATGATTTTTTGCCTTTTGGTAAGAAGTAATAATATCATAATGAGGTTTAATTTTGAAAATACCTTCAATCCACTCCCAAGCTTGACGCGCAAAATTGCAGCTCCAAAGAATATGATGGAGAGATTCCTCCTCAATCTGACACACACTACATTTAGATGCAAGCTGAATTTTAAATCTGCTACGTACCTTATCAAGAGTTGCACACGCACCACGAATAAACTTCCAGTTCTGAGCCGCCAAAGAAGGATGCACCACCCTCTTCCATAACAACCCCGCCTCCCTCAAAATAGGGTATTTCTTCCTTATCAACTCCCTTGCTTCCTTGACCGAAAATTTACCTTGTAAATCAGGCATCCAAATACGCCTATCCACTCCCATATGAATTTTTGGTAAATCATGTTGAACCACACTAGCACTTAAAAGGAGCTGCGAATGAACTCCTTGAATCTGCCAATCACCTTGCACAATAATATCACAAACACGAGCTGATCTGTCTAAATCTGTGCGATGTAAAACACTAGCTAAGGTTGTATTTCCATACCAAATATCAAAGAATAAAGAAGTATCCCTACCGTCACCAATAAAACATTTCGTGTT
Organism: Papaver somniferum; assembly: GCF_003573695.1. NCBI lineage: Eukaryota > Viridiplantae > Streptophyta > Magnoliopsida > Ranunculales > Papaveraceae > Papaver > Papaver somniferum. The sequence continues at coordinate 1,206,247 of NW_020649082.1, forward strand.
ATTCACCATCTCCTGATGAACCCAACGAAGACCAGGAAGAATAGAAGATTTCACCCCCGCCATCTTAATACGACCATCCCTACAAGTGAATTTGGCTTCCAAAAACCGAGCCCACCTCTTACGTGAAGATTTTATAGACCACCACAATTTCATCAGTAAAGCTTTATTCATAGTCCTTAGGCTAGTGATCCCAAGACCACCTTCCTTTAAAGGACTACAAATCTTATCAAAACCAACTACAAAAGCTCTAGTAAGATTAGAATCACCCGACCACAGAAAATTACGAATCACACGCTCACATTGAAGAGTGAAATTTACCGGCCATTTGTACACAGCCATGTTATGAATGGAATAACTCGAAAGAACATTCTTAACAAGCACAACCCTATCTTGAAAAGATAATGACTTACCTTTCAGAACCGAAAGTTGCTCCCTCAACTTATCAACAACGTTGCTGATGTGACTATACTTCACCACTCCCGGCATCACCTTAACTCCCAAATACCTATCAGGAAAGTTAGAAATTGCCATACCCAAGAAAATTTCAATGGTCTGGCGCCTACTCAAAGTCCCACCACCAAAGTAAATCTTGCTCTTCTCCCTACAAACCCTCTGACCAGAGGCTTGCTGGTAATTCTCCAAAAGTTTCACCAAGTTCTTCACACTCTTCATATTTCCCTTGCAAAAAATCATAATATCATCAGCAAAAAATAAATGAGTTGGAGCAATACCATTACGCTTAACCATATAAGACATATCCTTAGTCTGAAAGAGTTTAGTGATGTTGCGGCTAAGCACATCCTCAATCAAAACAAAAATAAGAGGAGAAAGAGGATCCCCCTGCCGTAAACCCCTATTAATCTTGAAGTAACCCTCCGGACTACCATTAAGAAGAATAGAAATACGCGCCGAATCCAGAATTTTCCAAATCCAAGAGCACCAATCTTCAGAAAACCCAGACCTTCGAAAAACTTCAAGAACAAAAGACCAGCTCACCGTATCAAAAGCCTGAGAGATATCAAGCTTCAAACCCAAATTACCGTCCTTCCTTTTGATGTGCAATTCATTCACCATCTCCGAAGCTAAACTAATATTCTCATGGATATTCCTTCCCTTCATGAAAGCCACTTGCTCTTCAGACACCAACTTACCCAACACACTACCAAGCCTCGTAGCCAAGATTTTAGTAAAAATCTTAAAGAAGAAATTACTTAAACCAATCGGCCTAAAGTTCTTCAAACTAGTAGCTCCCCTAACCTTTGCAAGCAAAAGAATAAGACTAGAATTAACCCCATTAGGAATGGTTTTAGAAGACCAGCAATAAGTAACCGCTAAAATCAGATCCCTATGAATAATCTCCCAACAATGTCTATAAAAACACCCCGAGAAACCATCCGGACCAGGCGCACTATCAGCTCCCAAATCAAAAACAGCCTGTTTAATCTCATCAGAAGTAGGAATAGCATCCAACATATGCGACTCTTCCTCAGTAATAGAATCATGATCATAATCAAAAAGAGTTTCACTTACCTGACTATCCTCACCATTGAATTTAGCCTGATAATAAGAAACCACATGAGAACTAAGATGAACCGGATCGGTAATAGTACTCCCATCTTCAGCAACCAGCTCCGAGATTGTATTAGCACTTCTACGAATTTTAATAGAGTTGTGAAAGAAAGAAGTGTTACTAGAACCCTCCAACAACCACTTATTTCTAGATTTTTGCTTTAACATAATATTCTGCTGCCTTTGAATATCTTGATTTTTTTTTGCTAAGTCAAGAAAATATATTGATAAAAAAGATATTTACAAGATAGGTGAAGGAGAAAAGGGGACAAAGTGACACCTAAAAAACTCCTAAAACCTATTTAAAACGATAATAAATTACATTTGGAAACTCAATTGAACTTAAGAAAACTGGTCGACCTTCAAAGTGAAAACCAACCCCATCCTCTAATAAACAACCACGTTTTGCCATGGCATCAGCTGCAAAATTTGCCTCTCTAAAAGAATGTTCAAAACGAATTGAACCATATAAACCTTTAACTTCCATCCATATTTGCCTAGCAAACCAAGGAACGTTATCTTCTGCCAAAGCCTTCAACACACTTGTAGAATCTGATCTAATAACAATGCAAGCATACCCCCACTGAACTGCCCACTCCAAACCCACAATAATACCATACAATTCAGCCAAATAATTAGAAGTAACTCCCAAGCCAATACACATTGCACCAACCACTTCAGAATTTGCATTCCTTGCAACAACACCAGCTCCCGCCACCCCTGGATTACCTCTTGGGCGCCATCCGTGCACAAAAGCAATTCATTATCCTTAGGAGGAATCCAACAACACTCCTTAGGATCAGTAAACTTCACCTTTCTATGCCGAACTCTAAAAAACTCCAGAATTCTCAAGTCATCCAAAGAATTATGCATATAACTCTTCATACGAACTGAATAATCTTGCATCAAACTAAAAACACGTTTTTGAAATAAAGACCAACAAGGGTTCTTCTTTTCATACACTTTTTTGTTTCTAGTGAACCGTAATTCTGAACGCACAACCAAATTCACTACCAACCACAAATCCTTAACAATACCACTATGATTTTTTGCCTCTTGGTAAGAAGTAATAATATCATAATGAGGTTTAATTTTGAAAATACCTTCAATCCACTACCAAGCTTGACGCGCAAAATTACAGCTCCAAAGAATATGATGGAGAGATTCCTCCTCAATCTGACACACACTACATTTAGATGCAACCTGAATTTTAAATCTGCTACGTACCTTATCAAGAGTTGCACACGCACCACGAATAAACTTCCAGTTCTGAGCCGCCAAAGAAGGATGCACCACCCTCTTCCATAACAACCCCGCCTCCCTCAAAATAGGGTATTTCTTCCTAATCAACTCCCTAACTGCCTTGACAGAAAATTTACCTTGTAAATTAGGCATCCAAATACGCCTATCCACTCCCATATGAGTTTTTGGTAAATCATGTTGAACCGCACCAGAACTTAAAAGGAGCTGCGAATGAACTACTTGAATCTGCCAATCACCTTGCACAATAATATCACAAACACGAGCTAAGGTTGTATTTCCATACCAAATATCAAAGAATAAAGAAGTATCCCTACCGTCACCAATAAAACATTTCGTGTTATTCACCATCTCCTTATGCACCCAACGAAGACCAGGAAGAATAGAAGAATTCACCCCCGCCATCTTAATACGACCATCCCTACAAGTGAATTTGGCTTCCAAAAACCGAGCCCACCTCTTACGAGAAGATTTTATAGACCACCACAATTTCATCAGTAAAGCTTTATTCATAGTCCTTAGGATAGTGATCCCAAGACCACCTTCCTTTAAAGGACTACAAATCTTATCAAAACCAACTATAAAAGCTCTAGTAAGATTAGAATCACCCGACCACAGAAAATTACGAATCACACGCTCACATTGAAGAGTGAAATTTACCGGCCATTTGTACACCGCCATGTTATGAATGGAATAACTCGAAAGAACATTCTTAACAAGCACAACCCTATCTTGGAAAGATAATAACTTAACTTTCAGAACCGAAAGTTGCTCCCTCAACTTATCAACAACGTTGCTGATGTGACTATACTTTACCACTCCCGGCATCACCTTAACTCCCAAATACCTATCAGGAAAGTTAGAAATTGCCATACCCAAGAAAGTTGCAATGGTCTGGCGCCTACTCAAAGTCCCACCACCAAAGTAAATCTTGCTCTTCTCCCTACAAACCCTTTGACCAGAGGCTTGCTGGTAATTCTCCAAAAATTTTACCAAGTTCTTCACACTCTTCATATTTCCCTTGCAAAAAATCATAATATCATCAGCAAAAAATAAATGAGTTGGAGCAATACCATTACGCTTTACCATATAAGACATATCCTTAGTCTGAAAGAGTTTAGTGATGTTGCGGCTAAGAACATCCTCAATCAAAACAAAAATAAGAGGATATAGAGGATCCCCCTGCCGTAAACCCCTATTAATCTTGAAATAACCCTCCGGACTACCATTAAGAAGAATAGAAATACGCGCCGAATCCAGAATTTTCCAAATCCAAGAGCACCAATCTTCAGAAAACCCATACCTTCGAAAAACTTCAAGAACAAAAGACCATCTCACCGTATCAAAAGCCTGAGAGATATCAAGCTTCAAACCCAAATTACCGTCCTTCCTTTTGATGTGCAATTCATTCACCATCTCCGAAGCTAAACTAATATTCTCATGGATATTCCTTCCCTTCATGAAAGCCACTTGCTCTTCAGACACCAACTTACCCAACACACTACCAAGCCTCGTAGCCAAGATTTTAGTAAAAATATTAAAGAAGAAATTACTTAAACCAATCGGCCTAAAGTTCTTCAAACTAGCAGCTCCCTTAACCTTTGCAAGCAAAAGAATAAGACTAGAATTAACCCCATTAGGAATGATTTTAAAAGACCAGCAATAAGTAACCGCTAAAATCAGATCCCTATGAATAATCTCCCAACAATGTCTATAAAAACACCCCGAGAAACCATCCGGACCAGGCGCACTATCAGCTCCCAAATCAAAAACCGCTTGTTTAATCTCATCACAAGTAGGAATAGCATCCAACATATGCGACTCTTCCTCAGTAATAGAATCATGATCATAACCAAAAAGAGTTTCACTTACCTGACTATCGTCACCATTGAATTTAGCCTGATAATAAGAAACCACATGAGAACTAAGATGAACCAGATCAGTAATCGTACTCCCATCTTCAGCAACCAGCTCCGAGATTATATTAGCACTTCTACGAATTTTAATAGAGTTGTGAAAGAAAGAAGTGTTACTAGAACCATCCAACAACCACTTATTTCTAGACTTTTGCTTTAACATTATATTCTGCTTCCTTTGAATATCTTGAACCTCCACAAGAGCATCCTTCATAGTATTAAGTTTAGAAACATCAAAAGGATCATCATCTGAATTCCTACTAGCTACCTCAAACTTACGAGTTGCTTGCTTTAATTTAGCATTGACATTGCCAAAAACAGATTGATTCCATAACTTGATAGCCTCCTTCAACTGCTTCAATTTGAAAGGAAAGATAAAACCATAATTACGATACACCGGCGCCATCCAAGATATCTCCACCATCTTCAAAAAATCCGGATGGGAAAACCACATCTTCTGAATACGAAAAGGAGCACGTCTAGGCCGAGGATCACAAAAAGGAAAACCAATAAGAGTCGAATGGTCAGAAACTTCCCTAGGAAGAGCTTTACACCGTCAATTCGAAAACTTAGACAACCAAGGTTCATTAATAACCACCGGCTCCTCAATACAATCATCCCAAAGAATCCACAAATTACCCAAAGAACTAGAAGTAGAATTATGAATTACCTTTTTATTATAACCAGCCAAATTTAACCTTATCATAACATTGTCAGTGTAACGATCTTAGACTCAGCAACACAAACTACATCCGGCTTGAACTCATGCACCAACTTACGTAACTTATTACCCGCTTCCACCTTCTCCACCCCATTAATATTCCAATAGAGAACTCTCATCAGGAAACACTCTTCTTATATTTATGAATAGCTTGTGGAATCTTGCTAGGAATCCTACTCTGTAAAACAGGTGAGACACCCTTCCTAACTCGGTTTGCCAAAGCATTCACTTCAGAATCCGAATCTGATTTGGAATCATTAAAATGTTGCTGAGAAGAACTAGAACTTGTAATCAAAACCCGGCTTGGTTTCCTACTTTTCTTTGGCATATCCACTGGAATTTCCGCCCACTTAACCCCCTTAACACCCGATGAAGCTTTCTCAGGCGTCAACTCTTCATCCGAACAACCTCCAGAAGAGTTTTCAGCAGCCTCCGAACCCCCTCCAGAAGAGTGTTCAACATCATCATTATCAACATCCAACTCATCATTCAAGACATTGAACTTATTAGGAGAAACCACAATAGAAGTTTCAGCAACAGCTCTATAGCTTGAGATATCCTCAATATTATCAACCACCATGTCTTTCATAGACTTATTACCAGCCTCAACCGGCGTAAAAGAAGAACTAGCCTCATTCCTATCACTAGAGTGATTAGTTCTTGCCAATTCACCACCTCTTAGCTGACTTAGATGAGGTTGCGATTTCAACCATTGACAACCCTCTAGGCAAACTCTTTTTCAATGCTAACGCCTCCTTAGCCTTCTCAAAAGCTACAGACGCTGCATGAAGATTGGCTTCAGTAGACGCTAATTCATTCTCTAGCTGAATAGTTTGCTCCAAACCAACAACACTCTCCACTAAACCATCTTCAACCACCCCATTCACCACAGCTCCACCATGCCCTACAGCAAGAGCATCATCCACATTACCACCAGCACCGTTAACAACATCATGAACCACCACAGCACCAACGTTCACACCACCTACAGCAGCGCCAACACCTACAGCAACAACGTTTGTAGCCGCGGGTGCATCATCTCCATCACCTACCTTACGGTTTCTCTATTACGTACATTCTTCCACTCCCCTTTCGCATCAGCCTTAGACGTTTTCTCATCATTCTTTGGTTGCCTTCTACATTCAGCATCATTATGACCAATTATGCAGCACTTCATACAGAATTTAGGTGATTTTGGGATATCCAAGTATTGCCAAAACGTCCTCCCCCCAGCTGTTATCTTAATTCTATTTGGAATGTGTTTTGAAAAATCCACATCTATCAAAACTGATGCAAAGTTTCCATACTCCAGATTTAGGGTTCTTTGATCAACCACAATAGGAGTCCCTAAAACTTTTCCCATAGATAACAAGTTCTTCTCAGTCCATAGTTCTGCATGTAAACCAGGAAAGTGAACCCAGACGTTTGCATGGGAAGTTTTTTGACGATCAGGATCAAAACCTGGGTACCAATCCATTAACTTGAGTTCATGCTGTTGAACAAACCACTTTGTACGTCTGATTCTCTCCTTAGTTTCCTCATCTTGTAGCATAATAACAAAGAAACCTTTTCCCATAGTCATAAACCTAACAGAATTAGGATTAATCTTCCATTGAGAGATTAAAAATGTTTTTACCTCAAAGAACTTCAGTCCCGTGAAGTTTAATCTTGCAATGAAGCTGTGTTGAAAGGGTTTACAACCCTCTTCATAGAAATTCGCGGGTATAACAAGGGATGGTTCTCCATCAGTCAGAGTAGGGTTAGGTAAACTAGTAATATCAACTCCTGTTGGCTTTAGGGTTTGTTTTGCCTTTACCTTGTCCGCAAAGGATTGGTGTTGTTGAATCCGTGATGAACTATGATTATCTTCTACCATATTGAATCCGTGTTGAACTATGAAACCTACGTGAAAAAAACCCAAACCCTAGTGTTTTCGCCAGAGTTTCTCTTTCCTCTCATGTTTTTTTCTATTTTTCTATTTTTCTTTGAATATCTTGAACCTCAACAAGAGCATCCTTCATATTATTAAGTTTAGAAACATCAAAAGGATCATCATCTGAATTCCTACTAGCCACCTCAAACTTACGAGTTGCTTGCTTTAATCTAGCATTGACATTTCCAAAAACAGATTGATTCCATAACTTGATAGCCTCCTTCAACCGCTTCAATTTGAAAGAATAGATAAAACCATGATTACCATACACCGGCGCCATCCAAGATATCTCCACCATCTTCAAAAAATCCGGATGGGAAAACCACATCTTCTGAATACGAAAAGGAGCACGTCTAGGCCGAGAATCAAAAAAAGGAAAACCAATAAGAGTCGAATGGTCAGAAAACTTCCCTAGGAAGAGCTTTACACCGCCAATTCGAAAACTTAGACAACCAAGGTTCATTAATAATAGCACGATCCAACTTACTAATAATTCTACCAACACCATCCTGACCATTGGTTCAAGTAAACATAGACCCCAACGAATCAGCTTCAAACAAGTTATTATCCTTCATCCAATCAGAAAACTCATTAATACAAGAGATACGAGTTACTCTACCCCCTTTCTTTTCGTCTTGACGAAGAACACAATTGAAATCCCCCATAACCAACCAAGGAGTAATTGCGTCAACAGCAGCAAGTTGACTCCAAAGCCTCCTTCGAAAAACTTGAATATAACTAGCATGAACAAAAGAGATAAATACCCCCTCCGTTTTAACCGTAATGGCCTGCCTAGATATATTAATCACCACCGGCTCCTCAATACAATCATCCCAAAGAATCCACAAATTACCCAAAGAACTAGAAGTAAAATTATGAATTACTTTTTTATTATAACCAACCAAATTTAACCATATCATAACATTGTCAGTGTAACGAATCTTAGGCTCAGCAATACAAAGTACAACCGTCTTGAACTCATGCAACAACTTACGTAACTTACTACCCGCTTCCACCTTCGCCACCCCATTAATATTCCAATAGAGAACTCTCATCAGAAAACACTCTTCTTATATTTATGAATAGAAGAAGGATGAAATACCAAGCATAACTAATCCAAATCCTAACAAATTTCATCTATCTTGAATCAATTAGAAAGACAAAGCCAACACAAAAAGAAAGAGTTCATAAAAATGTTGAATTTTATATACGTTAACTCAAAAAAGTCTACAAACTTCGGTATAAGTCGAAAATTGATTTCTGAGACTAAATTGTAAACTAGATAAACTCATATTTAACACCGAAAGTTTGAAAAATGTATTTTAATCACAAATTATATGTTCTAAGGAATTACGTCTAGTAAAAATTGCATTTCTATGTACGTTAATTCAAGAAAATATGAAGGAAGCCAAATTTCACAATAGAAGAGTGATGAAAGACCAGCCAGAACTAATCCAAATTGTAACAAAACTCATCTATTTGAATCAAATTGAAATACAAAGCCAATACAAAAATAAAGAGTTCACAAAAATATGAAGTTTTTATATGTTAACTCAAAAAAGTCTACACTCTTTGTTATAAGTCGGAAGTTGATTTCTGAGACTAAATTGTATACAAGATAAACTCATATTTAACAGAAAAATTTTGAAAAATGTATTGTAATCACAATAAATATGTTCTAAGCCATTATGTCTAGTAAAAATTGCATTTCTATGTACGTTGATTCAAGAAAATATGAAGGAAGTCAAATTTCACAATATAAGAAGGATGAAAGACCAGCCAGAACTAATCCAAATTCTAACAAATTTCATCTATTTGAATCAAATTGAAAGACAAAGCCAAGAAAAAAATAAAGAGTTCATAAAAATGTTGAATTTTTTATACTGTTAACTCAAAAAAGTCTACAATCTTCGTTATAAGTCGGAAGTCGATTTCTGAGACTAAATTGTAAACTAGTTAAACTCATCTTTAACATAAAAAGTTAGAAAAATGTATTGTAATCACAATAAATATGTTCTAAGGCAGTACGTCTAGTAAAAATTGCATTTCTATGTACGTTGATTCAAGAATATATGAACGAAGTCAAATTTCACAATAGAAGAAGGATGAAAGACAAAGCAGAACTAATCCAAATCCTAAAAAATTTCATCTATCTTGAATCAAATAGAAAGACAAAGCCAACACAAAAAGAAAGAGTTCATAAAAATGTTGAATTTTATATACGTTAACTCAAAAAAGTCTACAAACTTCAGTATAAGTCGAAAATTGATTTCTGAGACTAAATTGTAAACTAGATAAACTCATATTTAACACAGAATGTTTGAAAAATGTATTTTAATCACAAATTATATGTTCTAAGGGATTACGTCTAGTAAAAGTTGCATTTCTATGTACGTTAATTCAAGAAAATATGAAGGAAGCCAAATTTCACAATAGAAGAAGGATGAAAGACCAACCAGAACTAATCCAAATTGTAACAAAATTCATCTATTTGAATCAAATTGAAAGACAAAGCCAGTACAAAATAAAGAGTTCATAAAAATGTTGAATTTTATATACGTTAACTCAAAAAGTCTACACACTTCGTTATAAGTCGGAAATTGATTTCTGGGACTATATTGTAAACTAGATAAACTCATCTTTAACAGAAAAATTTAAAAAATGTATTGTAATCACAATAAATATGTTCTAAGGCAGTACGTCTAGTAAAAATTGCATTTCTATGTACGTTGATTCAAGAGTATATGAAGGAAGTTAAATTTCACAATAGAAGAAGGTTGAAAGACCAAGCAGAACTAATCCAAATCCTAACAAATTTCATCTATCTTGAATCAAATAGAAAGACAAAGCTAACACAAAAAGAAAGAGTTCATAAAAACGTTGAATTTTATATACGTTAACTCAAAAAAGTCTACAAACTTCGGTATAAGTCGAAAATTGATTTCTTAGACTAAATTGTAAACTAGATAAACTCATATTTAACACCGAAAGTTTGAAAAATGTATTTTAATCACAAATTATATGTTCTAAGGAATTACGTCTAGTAAAAATTGCATTTCTATGTATGTTAATTCAAGAAAATATGAAGGAAGCCAAATTTCACAATAGAAGAAGGATGAAAGACCAGCCAGAAATAATCCAAATTGTAACAAAATTCATCTATTTGAATCAAATTGAAAGACAAAGCCAATACATAAATAAAGAGTTCATAAAAATGTTGAATTTTATATACGTTAACTCAAAAAGTCTACACACTTCGTTATAAGTCGGAAATTGATTTCTGAGACTATATTGTAAACTAGATAAACTCATCTTTAACAGAAAAAGTTTGAAAAATCTATTGTAATCACAATAAATATGTTCTAAGGCAGTACGTCTAGTAAAAATTGCATTTCTATGCACGTTGATTCAAGAATATATGAAGGAAGTCAAATTTCACAATAGAAGAAGGATGAAAGACCAAGCAGAACTAATACAAATACTAACATATTTCATCTATCTTGAATCAAATAGAAAGACAAAGCCAACACAAAAAGAAAGAGTTCATAAAAATGTTGAATTTTATATACGTTAACTCAAAAAAGTCTACAAACTTCGGTATAAGTCGAAAATTGATTTCTGAGACTAAATTGTAAACTAGATAAACTCATCTTTAACATAAAAAGTTTGAAAATTGTATTTTAATCAAAAATTATATGTTCTAAGGAATTACGTCTAGTAAAAATTGCATTTCTATGTACGTTAATTCAAGAAAATATGAAGGAAGCCAAATTTCACAATAGAAGAAGGATGAAAGACCATCCAGAACTAATCCAAATTGTAACAAAATTCATTTATTTGAATCAAATTGAAAGACAAAGCCAATACAAAAATAAAGAGTTCATAAAAATGTTGAATTTTATATAAGTTAACTCAAAAAGTCTACACACTTCGTTATAAGTCGGAAATTGATTTCTGAGACTACATTGTAAACTAGATAAACTCATCTTTAACAGAAAAAGTTTGAAAAATGTATTGTAATCACAATAAATATGTTCAAAGGCATTACGTCTAGTAAAAATTGCATTTCTATGTACGCTGATTCAAGAGTATATGAAGGAAGTCAAATTTCACAATAGAAGAAGGATGAAAAACCAAGCAGAACTAATCCAATTCCTAACAAATTTCATCTATCTTGAATCAAATAGAAAGACAAAGCTAACACAAAAAGAAAGAGTTCATAAAAATGTTGAATTTTATATACGTTAACTCAAAAAAGTCTACAAACTTCCGTATAAGCTGAAAATTGATTTCTGAGACTAAATTGTAAACTAGATAAACTCATATTTAACACTGAAAGTTTGAAAAATGTATTTTAATCACAAATTATATGTTCTAAGGAATTACGTCTAGTAAAAATTACATTTCTATGTACGTTAATTCAAGGAAATATGAAGGAAGCCAAATTTCACAATAGAAGAAGGATGAAAGACCAGCCAGAACTAATCCAAATTGTAACAAAATTCATCTATTTGAATCAAATTGAAAGACAAAGCCAATACAAAAATAAAGAGTTCATAAAAATGTTGAATTTCTTATACTGTTAACTCAAAAAAGTCTACACTCTTCGTTATAAGTCGGAAGTCGATTTCTGAGACTAAATTGTAAACTAGTTAAACTCATCTTTAACAGAAAATGTTTGAAAAATGTATTGTAATCACAATAAATATGTTCTAAGGCAGTAAGTCTAGTAAAAATTGCATTTCTATGTACGTTGATTCAAGAATATATGAAGGAAGTCCAATTTCACAATAGAAGAAGGATGAAAGACCAAGCAGAACTAATACAAATACTAACAAATTTCATCTATCTTGAATCAAATAGAAAGACAAAGCCAACACAAAAAGAAAGAGTTCATAAAAATGTTGAATTTTATATACGTTAACTCAAAAAAGTCTACAAACTTCGGTATCAGTCGAAAATTGATTTCTGAGACTAAATTGTAAACTAGATAAACTCATCTTTAACAGAAAAAGTTTGAAAAATGTATTTTAATCAAAAATTATATGTTCTAAGGAATTACGTCTAGTAAAAATTGCATTTCTATGTACGTTAATTCAAGAAAATATGAAGGAAGCCAAATTTCACCATAGAAGAAGGATGAAAGACCAGCCAGAACTAATCCAAATTGTAACAAAATTCATCTATCTGAATCAAAATTAAAGACAAAGCCAATACAACAATAAAGAGTTCATAAAAATGTTGAATTTTATATACGTTAACTCAAAAAGTCTACACACTTCGTTATAAGTCGGAAATTGATTTCTGAGACTATATTGTAAACTAGATAAACTCATCTTTAACAGAAAAAGTTTGAAAAATGTATTGTAATCACAATAAATATGTTCTAAGGCAGTACGTCTAGTAAAAATTGCATTTCTATGTACGTTGATTCAAGAATATATGAAGGAAGTCAAATTTCACAATAGAAGAAGGATGGAATACCAAGCAGAACTAATCCAAATCCTAACAAATTTCATCTATCTTGAATCAAATAGAAAGACAAAGCCAACACAAAAAGAAATAGTTCATAAAAATGGTGAATTTTATATACGTTAACTCAAAAGAGTCTACAAACTTCGGTATAAGTCGAAAATTGATTTCTCAGACTAAATTGTAAACTGGATAAACTCATCTTTAACAAAAAAAGTTTGAAAAATTATTTTAATCACAAATTATATGTTCTAAGGAATTACGCCTAGTAAAAATTGCATTTCTATATACGTTAATTCAAGAAAATATGAAGGAAGCATAATTTCACAATAGAAGAAGGATGAAAGACCAGCCAGAACTAATCCAAATTGTAACAAAATTCATCTATTTGAATCAAATTGAAAGACAAAGCCAATACAAAAATAAAGAGTTCATAAAAATGTTAAATTTTTTATACTGTTAACTCAAAAAAGTCTACACTCTTCGTTATAAGTCGGAAGTCGATTTCTGGGACTAAATTGTAAACTAGTTAAACTCATCTTTAACAGAAAAAGTTTGAAAAATGTATTGTAATCACAATAAATATGTTCTAAGGAAGTACGTCTAGTAAAAATTGCATTTCTATGTACGTTGATTCAAGAATATATGAAGGAAGTCAAATTTCACAATAGAAGAAGGATGAAAGACCAAGCAGAACTAATCCAAATCCTAACAAATTTCATCTATCTTGAATCAAATAGAAAGACAAAGCCAACAGAAAAAGAAATAGTTCATAAAAATGGTGAATTTTATATACGTTAACTCAAAAGAGTCTACAAACTTCGGTATAAGTCGAAAATTGATTTCTCAGACTAAATTTTAAACTGGATAAACTCATCTTTAACAGAAAAAGTTTGAAAAATTATTTTAATCACAAATTATATGTTATAAGGAATTACGTCTAGTAAAAATTGCATTTCTATGTACGTTAATTCAAGAAAATATGAAGGAAGCAGAATTTCACAATAGAAGAAGGATGAAAGACCAGCCAGAACTAATCCAAATTGTAACAAAGTTCATCTATTTGAATCAAATTGAAAGACAAAGCCAATACAAAAATAAAGAGTTCATAAAAATGCTGAACTTTTTATACGTTAACTCAAAAAAGTCTACACTCTTTGTTATAAGTCGGAAGTTGATTTCTGAGACTAAATTGTAAACAAGATAAACTCATCTTTAACAGAAAAATTTTGAAAAATGTATTGTAATCACAATAAATATGTTCTAAGCCATTACGTCTAGTAAAAATTGCATTTCTATGTACGTTGATTCAAGAAAACATGAAGGAAGTCAAATTTCACAATATAAGAAGGATGAAAGACCAGCCAGAACTAATCCAAATTCTAACAAATTTCATCTATTTGAATCAAATTGAAAGACAAAGCCAATACAAAAATAAAGAGTTCATAAAAATGTTGAATTTTTTATACTGTTAACTCAAAAAAGTCTACAATCTTTGTTATGAGTCGGAAGTCGATTTCTGGGACTAAATTGTAAACTAGTTAAACTCATCTTTAACAGTAAAAGTTTGAAAAGTGTATTGTAATCACAATAAATATGTTCTAAGGCAGTACGTCTAGTAAAAATTGCATTTCTATGTACGTTGATTCAAGAATATATGAAGGAAGTCAAATTTCACAATAGAAGAAGGATGAAAGACCAAGCAGAACTAATCCAAATCCTAACAAATTTCATCTATCTTGAATCAAATAGAAATACAAAGCCAACACAAAAAGAAATAGTTCATAAAAATGTTGAATTTTATATACGTTAACTCAAAAAAGTCTACAAACTTCGGTATAAGTCGAAAATTGATTTCTGAGACTAAATTGTAAACTAGATAAACTCATCTTTAACATAAAAAGTTTGAAAATTGTATTTTAATCAAAAATTATATGTTCTAAGCAATTACGTCTAGTAAAAATTGCATTTCTATGTACGTTAATTCAAGAAAATATGAAGGAAGCCAAATTTCACAATAGAAGAAGGATGAAAGACCAGCCAGAACTAATCCAAATTGTAACAAAATTCATCTATTTAAATCAAATTGAAAGACAAAGCCAATACAAAAATAAAGAGTTCATAAAAATGTTGAATTTTATATACGTTAACTCAAAAAGTCTACACACTTTGTTATAAGTCGAAATTGATTTCTGAGACTACATTGTAAACTAGATAAACTCCTCTTTAACAGAAAAAGTTTGAAAAATGTATTGTAATCACAATAAATATGTTCAATGGCATTACGTCTAGTAAAAATTGCATTTCTATGTACGTTGATTCAAGAGTATATGAAGGAAGTCAAATTTCACAATAGAAGAAGGATGAAAAATCAAGCAGAACTAATCCAAATCCTAACAAATTTCATCTATCTGAATCAAATAGAAAGACAAAGCTAACACAAAAAGAAAGAGTTCATAAAAATGTTGAATTTTATATACGTTAACTCAAAAAAGTCTACAAACTTCCGTATAAGTCGAAAATTGATTTCTCAGACTAAATTGTAAACTGGATAAACTCATCTTTAACAGAAAAAGTTTGAAAAATTATTTTAATCACAAATTATATGTTCTAAGGAATTACGTCTAGTAAAAATTGCATTTCTATGTACGTTAATTCAAGAAAATATGAAGGAAGCCAAATTTCACAATAGAAGAAGGATGAAAGACCAGCCAGAACTAATCCAAATTGTAACAAAATTCATCTATTTGAATCAAATTGAAAGACAAAGCCATTACAAAAATAAAGAGTTCATAAAAATGTTAAATTTTTTATACTGTTAACTCAAAAAAGTCTACACTCTTCGTTATAAGTCGGAAGTCGATTTCTGGGACTAAATTGTAAACTAGTTAAACTCATCTTTAACAGAAAAAGTTTGAAAAATGTATTGTAATCACAATAAATATGTTCTAAGGAAGTACGTCTAGTAAAAATTGCATTTCTATGTACGTTGATTCA
Organism: Papaver somniferum; assembly: GCF_003573695.1. Lineage (NCBI taxonomy): Eukaryota > Viridiplantae > Streptophyta > Magnoliopsida > Ranunculales > Papaveraceae > Papaver > Papaver somniferum. The sequence goes on from NW_020649082.1 coordinate 1,222,115, forward strand.
AGAATATATGAAGGAAGTCAAATTTCACAATAGAAGAAGGATGAAAGACCAAGCAGAACTAATCCAAATCCTAACAAATTTCATCTATCTTGAATCAAATAGAAAGACAAAGCCAACAGAAAAAGAAATAGTTCATAAAAATGGTGAATTTTATATACGTTAACTCAAAAGAGTCTACAAACTTCGGTATAAGTCGAAAATTGATTTCTCAGACTAAATTTTAAACTGGATAAACTCATATTTAACAGAAAAAGTTTGAAAAATTATTTTAATCACAAATTATATGTTATAAGGAATTACGTCTAGTAAAAATTGCATTTCTATGTACGTTAATTCAAGAAAATATGAAGGAAGCAGAATTTCACAATAGAAGAAGGATGAAAGACCAGCCAGAACTAATCCAAATTGTAAAAAAGTTCATCTATTTGAATCAAATTGAAAGACAAAGCCAATACAAAAATAAAGAGTTCATAAAAATGCTGAACTTTTTATACGTTAACTCAAAAAATCTACACTCTTTGTTATAAGTCGGAAGTTGATTTCTGAGACTAAATTGTAAACAAGATAAACTCATCTTTAACAGAAAAATTTTGAAAAATGTATTGTAATCACAATAAATATGTTCTAAGCCATTACGTCTAGTAAATATTGCATTTCTATGTTCGTTGATTCAAGAAAACATGAAGGAAGTCAAATTTCACAATATAAGAAGGATGAAAGACCAGCCAGAACTAATCCAAATTCTAACAAATTTCATCTATTTGAATCAAATTGAAAGACAAAGCCAATACAAAAATAAAGAGTTCATAAAAATGTTGAATTTTTTATACTGTTAACTCAAAAAAGTCTACAATCTTTGTTATGAGTCGGAAGTCGATTTCTGGGACTAAATTGTAAACTAGTTAAACTCATCTTTAACAGTAAAAGTTTGAAAAATGTATTGTAATCACAATAAATATGTTCTAAGGCAGTACGTCTAGTGAAATTTGCATTTCTATGTACGTTGATTCAAGAATATATGAAGGAAGTCAAATTTCACAATAGAAGAAGGATGAAAGACCAAGCAGAACTTATACAAATCCTAAAAAATTTCATCTACCTTGAATTAAATAGAAAGACAAAGCCAACACAAAAAGAAAGTGTTCATAAAAATGTTGAATTTTATATATGTTAACTCAAAAAAGCCTACAAACTTCAGTATAAGTCGATAATTGATTTCTGAGACTACATTGTAATCTGGATAAACTCATCTTTAACAGAAAAAGTTTGAAAAATGTATTTTAATCACAAATTATATATTCTAAGGAATTACGTCTAGTAAAAATTGCATTTCTATGTACGTTAATTCAAGAAAATATGAAGGAAGCCAAATTTCATAATAGAAGAAGGATGAAAGACCAGCCAGAACTAATCCAAATTGTAACCAAATTCATCTATCTGAATCAAAATTAAAGACAAAGCCAATACAACAATAAAGAGTTCATAAAAATGTTGAATTTTATATACGTTAACTCAAAAAGTCTACACACTTCGTTATAAGTCGGAAATTGATTTCTGAGACTATATTGTAAACTAGATAAATTCATCTTTAACAGAAAAAGTTTGAAAAATGTATTTTAATCACAAATTATATGTTCTAAGGAATTACGTCTAGTAAAAATTGCATTTCTATGTACGTTAATTCAAGAAAATATGAAGGAAACCAAATTTCACAATAGAAGAAGGATGAAAGACCAAGAAGAACTAATCCAAATCCTAACAAATTTCATCTATCTTGAATCAAATAGAAAGACAAAGCCAACACAAAAATAAAGAGTTCATAAAAATGTTGAATTTTATATATGTTAACTCAAAAAAGTCTACAAACTTCGGTATAAGTCGAAAATTGATTTCTGAGACTAAATTGTAAACCAGATAAACTCATCTTTAACAGAAAAAGTTTGAAAAATGTATTTTAATCACAAATTATATGTTCTAAGGAATTACGTCTAGTAAAAATTGCATTTCTATGTACGTTAATTCAAGAAAATATGAAGGAAGCCAAATTTCATAATAGAAGAAGGATGAAAGACCAGCCAGAACTAATCCAAATTGTAACCAAATTCATCTATCTGAATCAAAATTAAAGACAAAGCCAATACAACAATAAAGAGTTCATAAAAATGTTGAATTTTATATACGTTAACTCAAAAAGTCTACACACTTCGTTATAAGTCGGAAATTGATTTCTGAGACTATATTGTAAACTAGATAAACTCATCTTTAACAGAAAAAGTTTGAAAAATGTATTTTAGTCACAAATTATATGTTCTAAGGAATTACGTCTAGTAAAAATTGCATTTCTATGTACGTTAGTTCAAGAAAATATGAAGGAAGCCAAATTTCACAATAGAAAAAGGATGAAAGACCAAGCAAAACTAATCCAAATCCTAAAAAATTTCATCTATCTTGAATCAAATAGAAAGACAAAGCCAACACAAAAAGAAAGAGTTCATAAAAATGTTGAATTTTATATATGTTAACTCAAAAAAGTCTACAAACTTCGGTATAAGTCGAAAATTGATTTCTGAGACTAAATTGTAAACTAGATAAACTCATCTTTAACAGAAAAAGTTTGAAAAATGTATTTTAATCACAAATTATATGTTCTAAGGAATTACGTCTAGTAAAAATTGCATTTCTATGTACGTTAATTCAAGAAAATATGAAGGAAGCCAAATTTCACAATAGAAGAAGGATGAAAGACCAGCCAGAACTAATCCAAATTGTAACCAAATTCATCTATCTGAATCAAAATTAAAGACAAAGCCAATACAACAATAAAGAGTTCATAAAAATGTTGAATTTTATATACGTTAACTCAAAAAGTCTACACACTTCGTTATAAGTCGAAAATTGATTTCTGAGACTAAATTGTAAACTAGATAAACTCATCTTTAACAGAAAAAGTTTGAAAAATGTATTTTAATCACAAATTATATGTTCTAAGGAATTACGTCTAGTAAAAATTGCATTTCTATGTACGTTAATTCAAGAAAATATGAAGGAAGCCAAATTACATAATAGAAGAAGGATGAAAGACCAGCCAGAACTAATCCAAATTGTAACCAAATTCATCTATCTGAATCAAAATTAAAGACAAAGCCAATACAACAATAAAGAGTTCATAAAAATGTTGAATTTTATATACGTTAACTCAAAAAGTCTACACACTTCGTTATAAGTCGGAAATTGATTTCTGAGACTATATTGTAAACTAGATAAACTCATCTTTAACAGAAAAAGTTTGAAAAATGTATTGTAATCACAATAAATATGTTCTAAGGCAGTACGTCTAGTAAAAATTGCATTTCTATGTACGTTGATTCAATAATATATGAAGGAAGTCAAATTTCACAATAGAAGAAGGATGAAAGACCAAGCAGAACTAATCCAAATCCTAACAAATTTCATCTATCTTGAATCAAATAGAAAGACAAAGCTAACACAAAAAGAAAGAGTTCATAAAAATGTTGAATTTTATATACGTTAACTCAAAAAAGTCTACAAACTTCGGTATAAGTCAAAAATTGATTTCTGAGAATAAATTGTAAACTACATAAACTCATCTTTAACATAAAAAGTTTGAAAAATGTATTTTAATCACAAATTATATGTTCTAAGGAATTACGTCTAGTAAAAATTACATTTCTATGTACGTTAATTCATGAAGGAAGTCAAATTTCACAATAGAAAGAAGAATGAAAGACCAAGCAGAACTAATCCAAATCCTAACAAATTTCATCTATCTTGAATCAAATAGAAAGACAAAGCCAACACAAAAAGAAAGAGTTCATAAAAATGTTGCATTTTATATACGTTAACTGAAAAAAGTCTACAAACTTCTGTATAAGTCAAAAATTGATTTCTGAGACTAAATTGTAAACTACATAAACTCATCTTTAACATAAAAAGTTTGAAAAATGTATTTTAATTACAAAATATATGTTCTAAGGAATTACGTCTAGTAAAAAATTGCATTTCTATGTACGTTAATTCAAGAAAATATGAAGGAAGCCAAATTTCACAATAGAAGAAGGATGAAAGACCAAGAAGAACTAATCCAAATCCTAACAAATTTCATCTATCTTGAATCAAATAGAAAGACAAAGCCAACACAAAAATAAAGAGTTCATAAAAATGTTGAATTTTATATATGTTAACTCAAAAAAGTCTACAAACTTCGGTATAAGTCGAAAATTGATTTCTGAGACTAAATTGTAAACTAGATAAACTCATCTTTAACAGAAAAAGTTTGAAAAATGTATTTTAATCACAAATTATATGTTCTAAGGAATTACGTCTAGTAAAAATTGCATTTCTATGTACGTTAATTCAAGAAAATATGAAGGAAGCCAAATTTCATAATAGAAGAAGGATGAAAGACCAGCCAGAACTAATCCAAATTGTAACCAAATTCATCTATCTGAATCAAAATTAAAGACAAAGCCAATACAACAATAAAGAGTTCATAAAAATGTTGAATTTTATATACGTTAACTCAAAAAGTCTACACACTTCGTTATAAGTCGGAAATTGATTTCTGAGACTATATTGTAAACTAGATAAACTCATCTTTAACAGAAAAAGCTTGAAAAATGTATTTTAGTCACAAATTATATGTTCTAAGAAATTACGTCTAGTAAAAATTGCATTTCTATGTACGTTAATTCAAGAAAATATGAAGGAAGCCAAATTTCACAATAGAAAAAGGATGAAAGACCAAGCAGAACTAATCCAAATCCTAAAAAATTTCATCTATCTTGAATCAAATAGAAAGACAAAGCCAACACAAAAAGAAAGAGTTCATAAAAATGTTGAATTTTATATATGTTAACTTAAAAAATTCTACAAACTTCGGTATAAGTCGAAAATTGATTTCTGAGACTAAATTGTAAACTATATAAACTCATCTTTAACAGAAAAAGTTTGAAAAATGTATTTTAATCACAAATTATATGTTCTAAGGAATTACGTCTAGTAAAAATTGCATTTCTATGTACGTTAATTCAAGAAAATATGAAGGAAGCCAAATTTCACAATAGAAGAAGGATGAAAGACCAGCCAGAACTAATCCAAATTGTTACAAATTTCATCTATTTGAATCAAACTGAAAGACAAAACCAATACAAAAATAAAGAGTTCACAAAAATGTTGAATTTTTATACGTTAACTCAAATAAGTCTACACTCTTTGTTATAAGTCGGAAGTTGATTTCTGAGACAAAATTTTAAACAAGATAAACTCATCTTTAACAGAAAAAGTTGGAAAAACGTATTGTAATCACAATTAATATGTTCTAAGCCATTACGTCTAGTAAAAATTGCATTTCT
>NW_020649082.1:1227496-1227767 GCF_003573695.1 Papaver somniferum
CGTTGATTCAAAATATATGAAGGAAGTCAAATTTCACAATATAAGAAGGATGAAAGACCAGCCAGAACTAATCCAAATTCTAACAAATTTCATCTATTTGAATCAAATTGAAAGACAAAGCCAATACAAAAATAAAGAGTTCATAAAAATGTTGAATTTTTTATACTGTTAACTCAAAAAAGTCTACAATCTTTGTTATGAGTCGGAAGTCGATTTCTGGGACTAAATTGTAAACTAGTTAAACTCATCTTTAACAGTAAAAGTTTGAAAA